>NC_138771.1:592276751-592531751 GCF_965119305.1 Pelophylax lessonae
CGAGGACACCATACCACAGATGGGTCCCCAACCAGTACCCAAGGACACCATACCACAGATGGGTCCACAACCAGTACCCGAGGACACCATACCACAGATGGGTCCCCAACCAGTAGCCGAGGACAACATACCACAGATGGGTCCCCAACCAGTACCCGATTACACCATACCACAGATGGGTCCCCAACCAGTACCTGAGGACACCATACCACAGATGGGTCCCCAACCAGTACCCAAGGACACCATACCACAGATGGGTCCCCAACCAGTACCCGAGGACACCATACCACGGATGGGTCCCCAACCAGTAGCCGAGGACACCATACCAGGGGCGTAACTACAGGGGTTGCAGGGGTTGCAATCGCTACCGGGCCCCATGCTCCAGGGGGCCCGGTAGCAAACCAGTGGGTGAACTTCTAGGATCTCAAAGGTCACACTTGCGACCGGGCCCTGGCATTTCACCACTGTGGGGAGGCCCCAAGATTGCAGGAAGGGGGCCCACTGCAGAACTTGTGAAAGGATCCTGATGCGGGACCATAATAAAAGGCCATGCAATCAGATTAAAGAGCCCCAGGATTAGTGGGAAAAGCCCCGGGCTTGAAGGGAAGGGCCCCGGCCAGGGGTCTGGGGGGCCCTTCATGGTTTCTTGCATCGGGGCCCTGAAGGTTCTAGTTACGCCTCTGCACCATACCACAGATGGGTCCCCAACCAGTACCCGATTACACCATACCACAGATGGGTCCCCAACCATTATACTATCACTGATTTTTTACTGCCTCCAAAGACCACAACCTCCAGGCTGCAGTGACAAGCCTTGAACCAATCCCAATTACAATCACAGGGAGGGTGGGTGGGCAGTTTTTTCTCAGTCCGATGACCACAGACTGAGGTATTTATTTCTCCGCCTCTTCCTGTGATTGTCCGAAGCCCCACCTGGACTCCTCGCTTCCACCAATCAGGTCGCATATACTGTAGCACCCTCCTAGGTGGGTGCTAGTTAAAGGCATTGTTTTCATCTGCTTATCAGGGGAGCCTGATCAGTAGTTTTTCCTGTGACATGTGTTCATGTGTGATTCCCTTGGTCTGAGGGAGTGTCCCCACTGTATCCAATAGGGGAGCTTGTTGGACAATGGAGGAAACCCAGCCAGTGACACACAGGCTTTTGTGGCTGTCCCAGTGGGAGGGCACAAGAGTAGTGCATCCTGGGATAGGTCATAAAAGCCAGGGGCGCATGTGACAGGGGGTCTTTGGGCGGGAAGCCAGGTCCCAGGTAGAGGGTGATGTTGATCTCTCCTCCTGTCAGCAAGGAAGGTGCTCACAGGCAGTCGGCCTAGTGGACCAAGTGTGTGATGCTGAGCCAGGATACTGACAAGTGGAGCTGAAGGCAGGGCAACCCAGGGAAAAACAGTGTCTGTGAGTACCGGGAAGCTTGCCAGGGGTCTGCCCAGGAAGGGGACCACTCCGGTGGAGAGTCAATGGGTGAGCCTAGCCTATACACTTGTAGACTTTTGTTTTTCCCTTTAAAAGCATTCATTCGATTTTCTAATTATTAGATCGATGTTAATTTTCGACCACAGTGACAAGAAGAAGTTTTTCTTGAACGGACTAATTTCTAACAGTGTATGGTTTTCGTTTGGGAAATTACATTCCTTCCAAAATCTATTGCTGAAAGGAAAACTAAACTACTTTGGAAATTACATTCATCCAGTCATTGGATGGGCAAAGATATTTGATACCAATATTTGTGAGAGGATATCTTAGTGTATAGCCGGCTTTAGTGGGGCTCAGTGAACAATGGCAGACAAAGGGCCATGCATGGAAGGGTACGGAACCTCTACACGGTTCACATGTTGCCAGTTAGTTTGCATTAGAAAGAGGCACAGAGTGGAGGGGCTACTTTATAAAAGAAGGCTAATGAGGACATCACCAGGGGGGGTGAATTCCTGACATATTTCACTCCATCAGGCCCCTGCCCCCCAGCAATGTTTTCTCAGCTTCCTACCCCCATCTTCACATCTGCTTACTGCAAACCAGATGTCCCTGACACCGAGAGGTGACAGCAAAGAAACCCAGCTGCCAGGACGGACAAAGTACTGGGAGGACCAGAGAGTCTGTCTGCGTTATTCCTCTGAGAGTCTGGGACAGGATAACCAATCATAGTGAATAAAAAAGTCAGGTGCTACTAAAACACTTCAGCTTCTCAAGGCAAACAAAACATAAAAAGCCAATATAATAAACATAAGTCCATAAAAATCAATTTATAAAAAAATTGTAAATATTGAAAATCCATATGAAAGCGTAAATAGTTTTTTTTAAATCCTCAAACCACTGTGCTTTAGAGATATAGTATAGACTTAGAGTAAAATGCTTAAATCTCCTTCCATTAGTGCCCCATCACAGTGTGTACAAAATGTGCACTTACCAACCATAAATGTTCCATACGCCTCGGATATTTAGGTGTATCACCCGATATCACTCCTCAGATCACAGTTCTGATGATCCACATACACTATATTACCAAAAGTATTGGGACGCTTGCTTTTACACACACATGAACTTTAATGGCGTCCCAGTCTTAGTCCGTAGGGTTCAATATTGAGTCGGCCCACCCTTTGCAGCTATAACAGCTTCAACTCTTCTGGGAAGGCTGTCCACAGGGGTTAGGAGTGTGTCTATGGGAATGTTTGACCATTCTTCCAGTCTCTGCTCTTATTCATCCCAAAGGTGTTCTATGGGGTTGAGGTCAGGACTCTGTGCAGGCCAGTCAAGTTCTTCCAACCCAAACTCGCTCATCCATGTCTTTATGGACCTTGCTTTGTGCACTGGTGTGCAGTCATGATGGAACATGAAGGGGCCATCCCAAAACTGTTCCCACAAAGTTGGGAGCTTGAAAATGTCCCAAATGTCTTGGTATGCTGACGCCTTAAGAGTTCCTTTCACTGGAACTAAGGGGGCCAAGCCCAACCCCTAAAAAACAACCCCACACCATAATTCCATATCCACCTAATGATTTGGACCAGTGCACAAAGGAAGGACCATAAAGACATGGATGAGTGAGTTTGGGGTGGAGGAACTTGACTGGCCTGCACAGAGTCCTGACCTCAACCCGATAGAACACCTTTGGGATGAATTAGAGTGGAGACTGCGAGTCAGGCCTTCTCGTCCATGTCAGTGCCTGACCTCACTAATGTGCTTCTGGAAGGATGGTCAAACATTTCCATAGACACACTCCTAAACCTTGTGGACAGCCTTCGCAGATAAGTTGAAGCTGTTATTGCTGCAAAGGGTGGGCCAACTCAATATTGAACCCTATGGACTAAGACTGGGATGCCATTAAAGTTCATGTGTGTGTAAGGGCAGGCGTCCCAATACTTTTGGCAATATAGTATAGGTAAGCAAACTGAAATTTGATCAGATTGGCCCTGGTCTATGTGTTTGGTAGTTCTTTAGATTGTAAGCTCCTTTGGTGGAACGCACTGATTTGAATAGCTCAGTGTACAAGCTTTCCACTATGTGTTAGTGTTGTATAAGTGCAGGAAATAAGTCTCTGTCTGTGCAGATCATGTGCTCTTGGATTAGGGTAGGGAACTATGGGCTGTGTCTCCAGTTCTCAGTCCATTATAATAATCCATCTGTACATACATGAGATCTATGCACACATACATTATATAAGTACTCCTATTGGAACTTGGCGCTCCCAAGTCTACATTCAGCCACAGAAAAAAGATGGCAGTCTCACCATACAATAAAAATTTTTTTTTTTTAATTTTTGGTATTTTTTCTTTTATATAATAAAAAATAAAAAAAACAGTGGTGATCAAATACCACCAAAAGAAAGCTCTATTTGTATGAAAAAATTTTCAGCGGGTACAGCGTTGTATGACCACGCAATTACCAGTTAAAGTAGTATAGTGCTAAATAGCAAAAAATGGCTTGGTCATGAAGGGGGGTAAAACCTACCAAAGGTGAAGTGGTTAAAATAAGAAAAAAAAAAAAACAGTGGGCAGGCAAGCTCTTTATTGCAGCAGAGACATGAAATAGGAAACTAACTATGTAACTTTGTAAATCTTTCCGGCTTCATGTACACATAGCCTACTTTGACCGCTGGCCGCAGGAGAATGCAAAGCATGGCAAAATCGGCAAAAAAATGCAAAACGCGACAAAAATTGCAGCCGGCGGAAAAAACCTTCCTATCCTGAAAATGATTCTTCCGGGTTCAGGAGGGGAGGTTGAAGCTTCCCTAACCGCAGCATCTCCTAAACTCTGCTAAAAGCCCTTTATGGAGTTGAGTTTGGGAGCTTTGGCAAAAAACGATTGACAAAGGCTCTAACCCTTCTCCATTATATTTAAAACTTTTAAGAAAAAAAATTAGCTGGAGTTTCTTTAACCTCTTGGTGACTGGCCCACATACATTTACTGCTTGGTGGAGGTTCCTCCGCGCAGAATCACGTACAGGTACTTGATTCTGCACTTCCGGATATGAAGCGTGTGCGTGTGCCGTCTGCGACCCGCTCCCGCTGTGATTGGACACAGTGAGAGCCAATCAGTGGGTCTGATGGTTGCAATTGTCACCGGGACCCGCCAAAAGGTTCGAGGCACAGGTACAGGGCTGACCCAAGACATTACGCTGCCTGGGTCCAAGAATGAAATGCTGCCCCCCCCCAAGGAATAAAAATAAAAAATCATGCCCACCAAAAGGCCCCCACATCCATTATTTTATATAAATATAATATATCCTGTTATCTTCTTCCATAACTCACCACCGACCAGTCCACCAAACACCCACTGTCTGTCCTCAGTCCTCCTGTCACTCCTGTGTCTGCCGCAAGAAGATCCAGCCTGCCTGCCTCATTGCGCACTTCACAATCACGCAAGGGACGTTCCAAGGAGGAGAGGCTCCGCCTCCTCATGCTCATCAGTTTGCACTACAAACGGCGGTATGAGATGGGGAAATGCCGAATGTAATGCGCCGCAAACTGATGACACAAAAAACTGCTGGAAAAAAATCTTGGGCATCAATTTGCTGTCCCTTTCAAAGTGCCGCCTGGGTCTAATGGACCCAGCGGGACCCATGGTAGGGTCGGCCCTGCACAGGCAGAACGGCGATCTGCATATGTAAACAAGGCAGATCGCCGTTCTGTGACAAGGGAAGGCAGTGATCTCTGCCTTCACACAGTACAAGCACCCCACACACAGTTAGCAAGCACTGCCTAGGCACACGTTTAACCTTTTGATCGCCCCTGATGTTAACCCCTTCCCTGCCAGTGTCATTAGTACAGTAACAGTGCATATTTTTATCACTGATCACTGTAATATTGTGGCTGGTCCCCAAAAAAGTGTCAAAAGTGTTACAATAGTGTCCAATTAGTTTGCTGCAATATTGCAGTCCCGCTATAAGTCGCTGATTACTAGTAAAAAAATAAATATGCAGGAGCTTACTGTAATAAAGACCGGTCACTGCTGCTCTCTCCCCTTGTACAGGGTGACAGGTCTTGTCTCCGCCCCCTCCTGTCATTTTCTGACGGCAGTCTGTAGTGGGTGGAGTCTGTTGGGCCCCTCTCACAGCTCTGCTCTTTGCACAGGCTATACACAGCACAGTGATGATGTCACTAATACCTTTACAAGGTATCATCTGAGTTTGCCAACAGCAAGCAAGGGATTTACTGTATATCCTTTGTGACTAATGAGGAATATATTTAAGTTAATTCAAAATTTTTGTGCCTGGAGTTTAGCTTTAAAGCGGAGTTCCGGGCAGGTAGGCCTCACCTGAAAAGGAATTGGATAGTTATTTTTTTTTTTTTTTGTTTACTTACCTTGTAATTGAAGATCGAAGATACTCACCTCAGAGTACTTCCTCCCTCGGAGCCGCGGCTCACCCCGTCACTTCCTGTCTCGCTATTGATTCCTGGGAGCTGAACGTCATAGCGCCGCATTCCCCTGCTAAACAGCTTCTGGGCATGCCCAGAAGCTGTTTAGGAATGCGGCGCCGCACCGGAAGTGACGAGAGGGGCCGGTGCAGGCGCATTCTGGGAGAAGAAGACGCGGAAGAAGACGCAGAAGAGGACCGCGCCGGCTTCAGCTGCCCACAACAGAGATGGCAACGCTGGAGAAGAAATTTTATAAGTAAGTATTTCTTCTAAAAGGTAAGTGCGAACCGGGACATATCAGAGGCTAGCCATTGTGGAATGTGGTAGCCCTGACTGTCCCGGGGGTATGTTTAGTAAAAAATGACTTCTGTGCCCGGAACTCCGCTTTAACTGTTCAAAATTAAAAAAAAAAATGACTGGGCTAGAATTCTGTTGTTTCTAATGTTTATCGACTAGCAGGACTGGAGCTATGTAGAGGTTAAAACTAATCCACAACTAAATATTTTCATTACCATGTGCTGCACAGACATGCCTGTATACACGCAGTATAGTGCAGATGCATTATGGGATCGCACTGTCGTTGGAAGTATAATTGAACACACGTCTCTCAGCAGGATTCAGGATGTAGACATCACTGCAAGTAAAAATTTGACAAAATCAATGCAACATTAGTTGAAATCTACTCTGCTGCATAGTGGAAATGTATTTTATGGGCCCCCCAGTACTATTTGGTGGGTGTGTTGCTGACTATATGGCATGATTATCATTAGTCCTCATTTGCACCTCTGCGATTTGTCGTACTTTGGCCGTTGTGTGCAGGGCTGGCCCAAAACATTGTGCTGCCTGGGTCCAAGAATAAAATGCTGCCCACCCCACCCCTCCAAAAAAAAATAAAAAATCAGGCCCACCAAAGGCCCACACAGCCATTATATATAAATTCTGAAAACATTAAATATACTGTTATCTTCTTCCATACCTCACCACCGGACCAGTCCACCAAACACCCACTGTCTGTCCCCAGTCCTCCTGTCACTCCTGTGTCTGCCACACCCACTGCCCCAGAAATAGTAGCCTGCCCTGCGTGAGATGGAGTGCGCTGATGTCTGACATTGTGCACATCACGATCATGTGAGGGGGTTGTCCCCTGAGGAGACGCTCCGCCTCCTCATACTCATCAGTTTGCACTATGGGCGGCAGTATGAGATGGGGAAAGGCCTCCCGTAACACCCCGCAAACTGATGACACACAAAACTGCTGAAAAAAAATCTTGGGAGTCAATTTGCTGCCCCTCTCAAAGTGCCGCCTGGGTCCAATGGACTCAGCGGGACCCATGGTAGGGCCGACCCTGCTTGTGTGATAACAAGAGGAATCCAGTTATTGTCTATAGGGCTTGTTGTCACCTGTGCAAAGGAAAATTGGTGCATGCGCTGCTTTTCGTGGGACATGGTGCATTTTTCGCCCCTTAGACTTTAAAAAGCATGAAAAATGCATGATAAAAGCACAAAAAATGCAATAAAAAAAATATCAAAAACATCCAAAATGCCAATGCAGGAGCGACGGCTTGCACATGTTTATGCACAATTTCTTGCATCATGTTTAGGACAGCCCATTTATTTAACCACTTTAGGACCAGAGGATTTTCCTGCTTTACATCCAGGCCACTTTTTGCGATTCGGCACTGTGCGAATTTAACTGACAATTGCGCGGTCATGCAACGCCGTACCCAAACAAAATTTACGTCCCTTTTTTCCCACAAACAGAGCTTTCTTTTAGTGGTATTTGATCACCTCTGCGCTTTTCATTTTTTGTGATATTAATAAAAAAAAGCGACAATTTTGCAAAAATAACAATATTTTTCTACTTTGACAGTTAAAAAATATCCAATATATTCAATTTTTGTCATATATTTAGGCCAAAATGTATTTAGCTACATGTCTTTGACAAAAGAATTCTCAATGAGCGTATTTTTAACCGCTTTAAGACCGGAAGATTTTACCCCATTCCTGACCAGGCCATATTTTGCGATTCGGCACTGCTTTATTTTAACGGACAATTGCGCGGTCGTGTGACGCTGCACCCAAATTAAATTTATGTCATTTTTTTCCCCACAAATAGAGCTTTCTTTTGGTGGTATTTGATCACCTGTGCGATTTTTACTTTTTGTGCTATAAACAAAAAAAAAGCGACAATTTTGAAAAAATAAGAATATTTTTCACATTTTTTTATATGAAATTCCCCCCAAAAAAATGTAAAAATCAAATTTTTTTAACATTTTAGGCCAATTTGTTTTCTGCTACATATTTTTGGTAAAAAATAATCGCAATAAGCGTATTTTGATTGGTTTGCGCAAAAGTTATTGCAGCTACTAACTACGGGAAAGATTTCTGTCATTTTTATTGTTTTTTTTTTAACTAGTAATGGCGGTGATCTGGCGGCGATCTGCGATTTTATTTTTGCGGGACTACGACATTGCGGCGGATTGATCGGACCCCTAACTGACACTTTTTTACAATTTTGGGGGTACCAGTGACATTACTACAGTAATCAGTGCTATACATATGCACTGTTACTGTAATAATGACACTGGCAGGGAAGGGGTTAACTTTATTGGTGATCAAGGGGTTAATGTATGCCTGGTGCTTACTAACTGTGTGGGGGGAGGGGACTGAGTGACACAAGGACAGATCGCATGTTCAGCTATGCTGAATCCTGTAATCTGTCCCTGTCTGTCACATAGGAGATCCGCCCGCTTTGTTTACACAAGCGGGCGGATCTCTACACTCGATCCCCGACGATCGGGGAAGAGCGGCGGTGATCACCGCCTCTCTTCCCCTGGCCCGACTCCCGCTGTGTCTGAATATGTTATTTTATTATATAAGTCGCTGGACGATAACGAGCCACTTTGCCGCAGTAAGGTCAATGTGAGCGGTCGGCAAGTGTTTAATGAATGTGCAAAAATTGCACAAAAGAAGTGCAATACCATTTTTTTTTTTAACCACTTGCCGACTGCGCACGACTATTTACGTCGGCAGTCAGCCCCTCACAGGCAGAGCGACGTAGGGCTACGTCGCTAGCCTGTAAGGGTGTGGGGAGCGAGTGCGCGCCGCCGGAGGCGCGATCCTGCTCCCGCTCTTGTTACAGTAACAATGCATATGTATAGCACTGATTACTGTAGTAATGTCACTGGTAACCCCAAAAGTGTCAAAAATGTCAGTCAAGGGGCCAATCAGTCCACCCCAATGTCGCAGTCCCGCAAAAAAATCGCAGATCGCCGCCATTACGCGTTAAAAAATAAAAACAACAAAAATGACAAAAATCTTTCCCTTTGTTAGTAAATGCAATAACTTTTGTGCAAACCAATCAAAATACGCTTTTTGCGATTTTTTTTACCAAACATATGGTAAAAAAAACAAATTGGCCTAAAATGTTAAAAAATTTTGATTTTTACATTTTTTTGGGGGGGAATTTCATATAAAAAATTTGAAAAATATTGTTATTTTTGCAAAATTTACGCTCTTTTTTTTGTTTATAGCGCATGATCAAAAAATCGCACAGGTGATCAAATACCACCAAAAGAAAGCTCTGTTTGTGGGAAAAAAAGGACGTCAAATTAGTTTAGGTACAGCTCCGCACGACCGCGCAATTGTCCGTTAAAGTCACGCAGTGCCGAATCGCAAAATAGGCCCTGGTCAGGAAGGGGGTAAAATCTTCCGGGGGTTAAGCGGTTAATCGTGCTGCGCCAAAGCTCATGGTACTCTGTTACAATGCGCTTTGGGCGGGTGCTATCGCACACGTGTTAGCAAAGTTCATTGGGGTGCCAATGAAAAGGAGCAGTCACGCTCTGAAACATGTAGCCACACTCCCCACGCTAGCCCCCCCCCCCCCCCCCCCAGGTGTGACGCTGTAGATCTGAGGGGAAGATCTGAATTGAGGGGAAGCTCTGCTAATTTCTATCATCCAATCATGTGCAAGCAAAAATTTTGTTTTTATTTTCCTTGCATGTGCAGTTGCACAATGGATTTGCCTTTGGTAAATAAAACCCACCGCGGAGATGATTTACTAACGGAAAAAGAAATGAGCACTTTGAAAAGTGCAGTTGCTCTTTTAGTAAATGAGGTGAAGCTTCACTTTGCAAAGAATACCCAATCACGTAACAGGAAAAAAAAAAACAGCATCTTTGCTTGCACATGATTGGATGATGGAAGTCAGCAGAGTTTCCCCTCATTTACTAAACTCTGGCACAAAGTGCACAGTCTTTTTTCCCTTTAGTAAATCAACCCATATAGTGATCCGTCGTAATCGTAGTGAGTGAACCGGAGGTCCTGTGGAGCCAGTACATATTTACAAACGCCACTTGTTGACCAGGCTTTTTCTGGCACTTTCTGTTTACAAGTTTCAATCAGTATTTTCTGCTAAAAAATTACTTTTTACCCCAAACATTATACTTTTATTTTTTAGCAGAGACCCTAGACTCCTAGAGAATAAAATGGCGATTGCTGCAATTTCTATATCACACGGTATTTGCGCAGTGGTTTTGCAAACACAATTTATTTGGAATAACTACCCTTTTTATAACCATTTCCAGACCGCCCGCCGGAGTTTTATGACAGTAGTTTGACGTTAAATACCGGGGTTATGGCAGCAGAAGGCTGCCATAACCCCGGTATTTTCTTATTCGGCCGGCGGTCCTCTTTCACAGATTCGCCGCGTGATCACTTTTATGGGCGGCGGGAGAGGTGCCCTCCTATCTCCGCTTTCCGGTCATTTTCCCCGCTTGCCGCAGTAGTGGGGAAAACGATCCAGTCCTTTCTAGTGTTGAGCGAACACGGACTGTATTATTCGTGTTCGTACCGAATAATTGGATTTTTTGTACCCGAACACGGACACGGACACTTTACTGTATGTTCGGGTAAAAATCCGTGTTCGGTCGTTTTATTTCCGGGTTTTGCATGCTTTGGCGCTCTTTTCATGGCGGGCTTTCAACAGCCAATCAACAATCGTTTAACTGGTGTGCCTTAAGCCATCCCAGCCATGCCTGCAAATGTCTCAGTAGCTGTGATTGGCCGTCTGAAGCATGTGACCAAGTCTTTATAAGTTCCAGGCAGCCGCAGCGTCTTCATTCTGCTGCTTAGATCAGGGACAGAGCACACATCAACGTGCTGGCTGCTGATTAGGGAAAGACAGGCAGGAAAAAACCATTTGTGTCTGGATAGAATTGAGGGACAGGTCGGAGTGTTTAGGCAGGGCGAGTTGTAGGCATTTTAGGGATAGAGTCTGCTGAATTATAGGGTCAGTGTCTTCTACAAACTACAATCGATATTGCTGTGTGGGGGGTGGGGTCTGCACTCAATCCTGATCTACGATCTCTTCTCAATCCTGTTAGGGAGAGGCTGCTGCTGAATTTTAGGGTCAGAGTGTTCTACAAACTACAATCGATATTGCTGTGTGGGGTCTGCACTTAGTCCCGATCTACGATCTCTTCTCAATCCTGTTAGGGAGAGGCTGCTGCTGAATTTTAGGGAAACTGTGTTCTACAAACTACAATCGATATTGCTGTGTGGTGTGGGATAGGAGATAGGCAGGTGTCAGTGATCCACATCCATTTTTCTGTGTGTGAGCTGCAGTGAACACAATCTTTTTGGGGTGCAGTGAACAACGTCCTTTTTGGGGTGCAGTGAACAAAATCCTTTTTGGGGTGCAATGAACACAATCTTTTTGGGGTGCAGTGAACAAAATCCTTTGTGGGGTGCAGTGAACACAATCTTTGTGGGGTGCAGTGAACACAATCTTTTTGGGGTGCAGTGAACAACATCCTTTTTGGGGTGCAGTGAACACAATCTTTGTGGGGTGCAGTGAACATAATCTTTTTGGGGTGCAGTGAACAAAATCCTTTTTGGGGTGCAGTGAACACAATCTTTGTGGGGTGCAGTGAACACAATCTTTTTGGGGTGGAGTGAACAAAATCCTTTTTGGGGTGCAGTGAACAACATCCTTTTTGGGGTGCAGTGAACAAAATCCTTTTTGGGGTGCAGTGAACACAATCTTTTTGGGGTGCAGTGAACAAAATCCTTTGTGGGGTGCAGTGAACACAATCTTTGTGGGGTGCAGTGAACACAATCTTTTTGGGGTGCAGTGAACAAAATCCTTTTTGGGGTGCAGTGAACAAAATCCTTTTTGGGGTGCAGTGAACACAATCTTTTTGGGGTGCAGTGAACAAAATCCTTTGTGGGGTGCAGTGAACACAATCTTTGTGGGGTACAGTGAACAGAATCTTTGTGGGGTGCAGTGAACACAATCTTTGGGGGGTACAGTGAACACAATCTTTTTGGGGTGCAGTGAACAAAATCCTTTTTGGGGTGCAGTGAACACAATCTTTGTGGGGTGCAGTGAACACAATCTTTTTGGGGTGGAGTGAACAAAATCCTTTTCGGGGTGCAGTGAACAACATCCTTTTTGGGGTGCAGTGAACAAAATCCTTTTTGGGGTGCAGTGAACACAATCTTTTTGGGGTGCAGTGAACAAAATCCTTTGTGGGGTGCAGTGAACACAATCTTTGTGGGGTGCAGTGAACACAATCTTTTTGGGGTGCAGTGAACAAAATCCTTTTTGGGGTGCAGTGAACAAAATCCTTTTTGGGGTGCAGTGAACACAATCTTTTTGGGGTGCAGTGAACAAAATCCTTGGTGGGGTGCAGTGAACACAATCTTTGTGGGGTACAGTGAACAGAATCTTTGTGGGGTGCAGTGAACACAATCTTTGGGGGGTACAGTGAACACAATCTTTTTGGGGTGCAGTGAACAAAATCCTTTTTGGGGTGCAGTGAACACAATCTTTGTGGGGTGCAGTGAACACAATCTTTTTGGGGTGGAGTGAACAAAATCCTTTTCGGGGTGCAGTGAACAACATCCTTTTTGGGGTGCAGTGAACAAAATCCTTTTTGGGGTGCAGTGAACACAATCTTTTTGGGGTGCAGTGAACAAAATCCTTTTAGGGTGCAGTGAACACAATCTTTGTGGGGTGCAGTGAACAAAATCCTTTTTGAGGTGCAGTGAACACAATCTTTGTGGGGTGCAGTGAACACAATCTTTGTGGGGTACAGTGAACACAATCTCATACTTCTGAAGATTTGAGGGTGCTGCCTGTTCCATACTCCTCCTCCTACTGCTCAACCATCCTTTTAGGGCTACAAACAATAGTAATTGGGGCCTAGTGTGGTGGTGTATGTGTGAGATACATACACTTTCTTTTTGATCATATTTTCTATTCCGCTATTCAATTAAAACCTTTGGGGATCAATTAAATTGCGTGATAGTCTGTGTCGGTACGTGTGAGATCCACCTTTCCAAGTTTTTGGGGTTCATCTCATACTTCTTAAGATTTGAGGGTGCTGCCTGTTCCATACTCCTCCTCCTACTGCTCAACCATCCTTTTAGGGGTACAAACAATAGTAATTGGGGCCTAGTGTGGTGGTGTACGTGCGAGATACATACACTTTTTTTGATCATATTTCCTATTCCGCTATTCAATAAAAACCTTTGAGGATCAATTGAATTGCGGGATAGTCTGTGTCGGTACGTGTGAGATCCACCTTTCCAAGTTTTTGAGGTTCATCTCATACTTCTGAAGATTTGAGGGTGCTGCCTGTTCCATACTCCTCCTCCTACTCCTCATCCATCCTTTTAGGGGTAGAAACAATAGTAATTGGGGCCTAGTGTGGTTTTGTACGTGCGAGATACATACACTTTTTTGGATCACATTTCCTATTCCGCTATTCAATAAAAACCTTTCTAGGGCAAGATCTTAAATTACAGAAATATGAGGAGACCGTCAAATAAGGGCCGTGGCCTGGGTCGTGGTGCTGCTGGTAGAGCTCCTGTTGCAAGGAGAGGACGTGGTCGATCTGTGCCAGCTACACGCACAAGTGAAACACCTTCCTCAAGTGTGAGTAGGCGACAGAACCTGCATCAGTATTTGGTAGGGCATCATACGCCCCTAGAAGTGATGAGGCCAGAACAAGTGGAGGCGATAGTAGATTGGTTTGCTGCTGACAGTGCCTCCAGTTCCTTCACATTGTCTCCCACCCAGTCTACTGCAGAAAGGTCACAGTTGGCACCTGCAGCCGATGTCCAACCGTCTTTCACCTCACCCCCTTGCAAATCAGGCAAGCAGTCTGAGCCCCAAGCCATACAGCAGTCTCTTCTTCTTTTTGATGACTCTGTCAGCAGGGTTTCCCAGGGCCATCCACCAAGCCCTGCCCCAGAAGTGGAAGAGATTGAGTGCAGCGATGCCCAACCACTTATTTCTCAAGATGAGTACATGCAAGGATCATCGCAGCACGTCTCCGATGATGACGAAACGCAGGTGCCAACTGCTGCGGCGTTCAGCATTGTGGAGACCGACAAGGAGGGCAGGGGTGAAGACTGGGTGGAAGATGATGTGGAGGACGATGAGGTCCTCGACCCCACATGGAATGAACGTCATGCAGGTGACCTTAATAGTTTGGAGGAAGAGGCGGTGGTCGCACAGAGCCACCAGCACAGCAGAAGAGGGAGCAGGGTGCAGAAGCGGAGCGGCCGTGCCCTAGACACTACGCCCGCTACTGCCCAACGCAGCAAGGGAACGAGCGCACCAAAGTCAGCTCAAAGGAGTTCTCTAGCGTGGAAGTTCTTTAGAAAATGTGCTGATGACAGGACACGAGTGGTTTGCACCCTGTGCAATCAGAGCTTGAAGCGAGGCATAAACCTGAGCACAACCTGCATGATCAGGCATCTAAGTGCAAAGCACGAGCTGCAGTGGAGTACACACCTTCAAAACCAAGAAACGTCTCTGGCTCATCCTGCTTCCTCTTCTGCTGCAGTCTCGGCCGCTCCAGCCACATCTGTAGTGATACCGGCACCTGCCACCCCGCAAACAGACGATCTGTCAGCAACACCACCACCTGGGTCACCAACAACCATCTCCACAATGTCCCGTGGAAGCGTTCAGCTTTCCATCTCCCAAACACTTGAGAGGAAGAGGAAGTACCCCCCTACCCACCCGCGATCCCTGGCCCTGAATGCCAGCATTTCAAAATTATTGGCCTTTGAAATGCTGTCATTCCGTCTGGTGGAGACGCACAGTTTTAAAAACCTTATGTCGGTGGCTGTCCCACAGTACGTCGTGCCCAGCCGCCACTACTTTTCCAGGTAAGCCATCCCTTCCCTGCACAACCAAGTGGGGGAAAAAATCAGGTGTGCACTGCGCAACGCCATCTGTGCCAAGGTCCACCTAACTACCGATACGTGGACCAGTAAGCACGGTCAGGGGCATTATATCTCCCTAACGGCACACTGGGTAAATGCAGTAGCGGATGGGCCTGAGGCGGATAGCAATTTGGCGCATGTCCTTCCACCACCGAGGATTGCAGGGCGCTTCAGTTTGCCTCCTGTTCCTAACTCCTCCTACTCCGCTTCCTCATCCTCTACCGCCTCCTCATCCGGACAGCGTAACACCTTCACCACCAACTTCAGCACGGCCAGGGGTAAACGACAGCAGGCAGTTTTACAACTTGCCTGTTTGGGGGACAAACCACACACCGCGCAGGAGTTGTGGAGGAGCATGGAACAGCAGACAAATGAGTGGTTGCTGCCAGCGAGCCTCAAGCCCGGCCTGGTGTTGTGCGATAACGGGAGAAATCTCATAGCAGCTCTGGGCCTAGCCGGTTTGACCACATCCCTTGCCTGGCGCATGTGCTGAATTTGGTGGTGCAGAGGTTCCTTAAAGCTACCCCGATATGTCAGAGCTGCTGCAGAAAGTGCGGGCCGTTTGTGCGCACTTTCGGCGTTCTCACCCTGCTGCTGCTCGCCTGGCAGCGCTGCAGCGTAACTTCGGCCTTCCCGCTCACCGCCTCATATGTGACGTGCCCACAAGGTGGAACTCCACCTTGCACATGCTGGAAAGACTGTGCGAGCAGCAGCAGGCCATAGTGGAGTTTCAGCTGCAGCACGCACGCGTGAGTCGCTCTGCGGAACAGCACCACTTCACCACCAATAACTGGGCCTTTCATGCGAGACCTGTGTGCCTTGTTGCGCTGTTTTGAGTACTCCACCAACATGGCCAGTGGCAATGACGCCGTTCTCAGCTTAACTATCCCACTTCTATGCCTCCTTGAAAAAACAATTCGGGCGATGATGGAAGAGGATGTGGCACAGGATGAGGAGGAGGAGGAGGATGAAGAGGTAACATTTCCAAGGCTTTCAGGGCAGTCATTCACAAGGGGCTCCGAGGGTGGGTTCCTGCACACACAAACGCCAGGGACACAATTGTCCATCAGGGGCACAGTTCTGGAGGATGAGGAGGATGAGGAGGAGGAGGAGCTGGAGGAGGAGATGGAACCATGTTCACAGCAGGGTGGCACCCAGGCCAGCTCATGGCCATCACTGGTGCGTGGCTGGGGGGATACAGAGGACACGGACGATACACCTCCCACAGAGGACAGCCTTTCGTTGCCTCTGGGCAGCCTGGCACACATGAGCGATTACATGCTGCAGTGTCTCCACAACGACCGCCGAGTTGCCCACATTCTAACTTGTGCTGATTACTGGGTGGCCACGCTGCTGGATCCCCGTTACAAGGACAACGTACCGTCCTTAATTCACTCACTGGAGCACGATCGCAAGATGCGCGAGTACAAGCGCACGCTGGTAGACGCCATGCTGCTGGCATTCCCATCTGACAGCGGGGCCGCAGTGGAAGCACAAGGCAGAGGAGGAGGAGGAGGAGGAGGAGGTCGCCAACGCAACCAGGGCACCGCCAGCACCTCAGAAGGCAGGGTTAGCATGGCCGAAATGTGGAAAAGCTTTGTCAGCACGCCACAACAAACAGCAGCACCAGCAGCTCAGATGGAACGTCTTAGCAGGAAGGCAGCATTTTACCAACATGGTGGAGCAGTATGTGTGCACACGCCTACATGTAGTGAATGAGGGGTCTGCCCCCTTCAACTTCTGGGTCTCCAAATTGGGCACATGGCCTGAGCTTGCCCTTTACGCCTTGGAGGTGCTGGCGTGCCCTGCAGCCAGTGTATTATCTGAACGGGTATTTAGCACGGCTGGGGGCGTTATAACAGACAAGCGCAGCCGCCTGTCCAGAGACAATGTGGACAAGCTCACGTTCATTAAAATGAACCAGGCATGGGGGGCGTGTCCTGGACATGGCGGAGTGAAGACGTGCTCTGAGTGAGCTCCGGCCATCTCCCTCTTGTATAGCACGAATACTTACCTTCATCCACGTTTGGCATGAACTCTAGCCGCCGCCGCCGATCCCGGAAGCCCCTACGATCATCCCCGGGGTCGGATCTGCATCGGTTCTTCCCTGGGACGAGATCGGCCTCAGCCCGCGCTCACGCGGCCGGCCCGGGTGCAGCTCTCTCCACCTCTACTGTCATGGCGCAGGCACCGCCATCGCCCACTGCCTCGGTTCAGTCGGAACCGTGGGCGCTGTCGGGCACCCCTCTCCCGCTCGGCTCCCCGCTGGGACACTCGAGGACGACGCCGGAGCCTGGGATGGAGGCGGACCTGCGAGCCCTAATCCGGGCCCTGCCGACCAAGCAGGACATGGAGGCGATGGTACAGCGAGTGGAAGAGGCCCACAAACGGGACTACCAGGCTGTCCGGGCGGACCTTCAGCAGCTGTCTGACCGAGTTGCAGAAGATGAGTCCTCGTTTTCTGCCCTTGAAGCCCGGGTATCGCAGCTGGAACAGAGCCACTCGCAGCAATCCCAATATGTGACGGCCCTGCAGTTGAAAATGGAGGAGATGGAGGACCGTAGTAGGCGCAACAACCTTCGGCTGCGGGGTCTCCCTGAAGCCACTGAACTGGACTCGCTCCGGCCTACACTGCTATCCATTTGCCACACTCTGGTACCAGACATCCCGCAGGCCGAAATGGAGTTCGACAGGGTTCACCGTGCCCTAGGCCCGCGCTCTCAAGACGTTGCTAGACCCCGTGACGTCATCTGCAGGCTCCACCATTACTCCCATAAGGAATCCATCCTCAGACAAGCCTGGGAGACTGGGGACATAGACTTTGATGGCGCCAAACTCAGAATCCTTCCAGATTTATCGCGAGCCACCCTGCAGCGCAGAGCCCTGCTGCGTCCCCTCCTGGATAGGATCCGCCACACGGGCTGCACCTATCGCTGGGGTTTCCCCATCTCCCTCACGGTCCGTAGGGGATCGGCGTCCTTCACTGTGTCTCACCCGGAGGATCTTCCGGCGCTATTCGCCTTCCTGGATGTGGAACCTGTCACTGTACCGAACTGGCTCCAGCACTTGCCGAACCCGCCTCGCCGACCCCCGGGCTCCACTAGCCGTAGCAGAGGTCTGTCGCCCCGTACCCCTAGAAGCCGGAGGAGGCTGGTTCCTGCAACGCCACAGGCGGTAAGAGAGGACTGAGCTACCTGCCCGTCTCAGCTCACTTCTACTGACTATTGCCATGCCACCCTAGTTGTTTGCCTTGCCTGAGCCACACAGACTCTGAGACATTAGTTTGCTCTTGCTTCCCCCGGTCCGTGGCCGCCCACCTGCCCTCCATCCTTGATGCACCTTCTTTTATAGTGCCCTGCGAACATTGTACACCCCCCCCCCTGTCCCCTTTGGCTCCGGGGTTCCCTCTGCCCCGGCCTCGCCCCCCCCCTCTAGGATGCCCCTTGGCTCCCGATGTCCGTGACGCGCGTAGGTGATTCCTGACATGGGACACGCACTCTTTACACTCTCTCCCGGACTGCCCGCCGGCTGCGGTATGCTGCTTCCGGGATGTTTGATGTTGCTGGGACTTTAAGAACTGTCTACCCCGAACTCTCCTTTGGAACACCTGACTCTCCTCCGCTTTGGCTCGGGATGAACAGTCGTCTTCTACCTGCTATCGTGTCTCCTCACTGGCTGTCCCCGCAGAAAGTATATTGCACTGGTATTCCTGTCTATGTTTTCTTAAACTTATATACAGACGGCTGGGGTTGACATGATGTTGACTGAGTTTGGGGGTGTCGGGGGGGAGGTGGGGGGGGGTTGCTCAGGGTAAGACTGGCTGGCGGGCGAGACTTCCGCCCGTTGCCTGGGGGAGGACGGGGTCGTTTGTCCCCCTTTCCCTCCCCTACTGCTCCATGCCGGGAACTGTGCCCCTGTGACTGGCGTTCTGCTGGGCGCCTGCAGCCACGTATGGGGGATGGGGTCTTGCGCTGCGGGAGGGGTGGTGCCCCGGTTTCGCTGGGGGAGGGGGGCCCTGGGCTGGGGGTTTGGTGCCCTGCATGGGTGGTCGCTGAGGTGGCACTACAGTGCCTGTTGCTTTCCCTGTCTATGCGTACTCTCGGCTGACCCCCCCTGTGTGGCTGGGCGTGGCATGTCATGTTTTCTGGGTCGGGATGTGGTGTGACACTTCTTGATTACGGTGGGGTCACCTGGAGTGGTGGCTCTCGGGTCCTCCACAGAGCATGCCCCGAGTGATTTCCTCGGACCTGTTCTGTGGACGCCCGAGACCCTAGGCCCTACTGTGTTAAGCTGGGTTCATTTTTCGCTGCTTTCATGCGATTCATGTTTTGTTATAATATGCTATGGTATGTTGTTTATCTGACCTTTTTCTTGTAGAGGGAGCTCTGGCCTCGGAGCTCGACTCACCTGCTGTGTTTAGTTCTACCCCCCACTTAGGCCTACACCTTAGAGGGTTTTTCCCCTTATTTGGGTGTCTTTGTTCTTTCTCCCCCTTTGTCTCCCCTTTCCTGTTTGCATTCCCGTCCCTTTTTCTCTTTTTCTTTTTCTCTTTCCTCCCCTCTCCCCTCCCCCACACCCCTGCTCCCGTTTCCTCTTCTCCTCTTGTCCCCCCTCCTGTTCCCCCTTCTCTGCCTCTGCTACGCTCTCTCCCCAGCCAATATGGACCCCGTGCGGGTGTCTACGTGGAACGCCAGGGGCCTAAATGTGCCCGAAAAAAGGCGGATGCTCATGGGAGACCTCCGACGCTCTCGTTCTGACATCGCATTCATTCAGGAGACCCATTTTAGGTCTGGAGGCCTCCCCTTCCTCCAGAACCGGTTCTTTCCTACTGCGTACCACGCTACCAATGATGTCTCTAAATCCAGAGGGGTGTCCATCCTGCTCTCGAGCAATATTCCCTGGTCACTGCTTGATAAGAGGACTGACCCACACGGGCGTTTTCTTTTTCTTAAGGGCCGTGTTGGTGGCCGGACGGTGACGCTTGCAAATGTATATGCTCCCAATTCGCACCAGGACTCGTTCCTGAGGAAGACCTTGCTGTCCCTGATGGATTTCTCGGAAGGGAAGCTGATCGTAGGTGGCGACTGGAACATCCCCCTGGATCCTTCGGTGGACACGTCTTCCGGAGTTTCCTCCGTGCCCCGGGGTGCCCGGACGCAGGTGGTCAAGTTGCTTAGGGAACTCCAACTGGTGGATGCCTGGCGCATCCTACATGCTGGGGAACGCGATTACTCGTTTTACTCTACCCCCCACGACGTATACTCCCGGATTGACTTTTTCCTGGTCCCGCACCGCCTGCTCTCCTCAGTGGAAAGTATTGAAATCGGTTCCATCACCTGGTCTGACCACGCTCCTGTGATTATGGAAATGCGACTGGGCGGCCCGGGCAGGGAATCGGACTGGCACTGGAGATTAAATGAGAGCCTTCTGCAGGACCCGGTGGTGTTGGCAGATGTCTCCCAACAGCTCCAGAGCTATTTCCAGCTCAATGCCACTCCTGACAGTGACCCCGGAGTGGTATGGGAGGCCCATAAAGCCGTCATTAGGGGCGTGTTGATGGCCCACGGCGCCCGCATTAAGAGAGACAGGGAGAGGCAGTTGAACAACCTCCTGGCGGATATTTCTCGCCTGGAAGATCGGCACAAGAGACACCGGGGGGCTGCAGAGGGTTCTGAACTGGCAGGCCTCCGCTCCCAGGTAGCGGAATTGTTGCAGTACCGCGCTAAAGCGGCCTTACAGCGCTGTAAGCGGTTCCACTACGAATCGGGCGATAAATGTGGTCGTATGCTGGCCAGGGCTCTTAGAGACCAACGGGCGGCCTCCTATATTCCCTTTGTGACCGCTGCTGATGGCAGTAAGCTACATATGCCCAGAGAGATTGCGCAGAGATTTGGGAATTTTTATTCGTCTCTGTATCACTTGCCTCAGGGACGATCCCACGAAACGGAGGTCACTTCCTACTTGGACTCCGTTGTCCTGCCTAGATTCTCCTCGCCGGACCGTGAAGCCATGGAGGAGGAGTTCACGGCGGATGAACTTGCCATGGCCCTTAAGACGGCGAAAAAGGGCAAAGCCCCGGGGCCGGATGGCCTGACGGTTCTCTACTACCAATTACTGCAGGCACATCTAGTTTCTCCTATGCTTAGGTTGTTCAATGAGATAGGGAAGTCCTCCTCCTTCCACGCTGACTCCCTGCTGGCTCACATATCTGTGATCCCTAAGGAGGGGAAAGACCCTGCGGCCTGTGGGAGCTACAGGCCGATCTCCTTATTGAATACCGACCTCAAGCTATTTACCAAAATGGTGGCTTCGCGGCTGCAGCCTCTCCTCCCGGGCCTGGTCCATTTGGACCAGGTTGGGTTCATTTCCACCAGAGAGGCCAGAGACAATACCATCAAGGCCTTGAACTTACTCCATCATGCCAGGGTCACCGGCGTTCCGACAGTGCTACTGAGCACGGACGCCGAGAAGGCCTTTGACAGGGTGAGCTGGCCTTTTATGACTGGTGTGCTGCAACGCTTTGGTTTAGGCCATCGTATGTTGGCTTGGATCATGAGCGTCTATACTTGCCCGCGAGCGATGGTGAAGGCAAATGGGGTCTTTTCGACACCATTTGCCATCTTTAACGGCACTAGGCAGGGGTGTCCCCTCTCGCCCTTGTTGTTCGCCCTCTCCCTGGAACCCTTTCTTTCCAGGGTTCGCCTTAATGCTGACATCTCTGGACTGGCCGTGGGTGCGATCTCCCATAAAATATCGGCCTACGCGGATGATCTCCTCTTTTCCTTGACTAACCCCCTGATATCCCTGCCGAACCTGCTCCGTGAATTTGAACTCTACGGGGTGGTGTCACACTTCAAGATCAATTACCACAAATCGGAGGCGATGGGGATTTCGCTGCCATCTCGAATGCTGGACTCTCTACGCCACAGCTTCTCTTTCAAGTGGACCTCGTCAGCCTTGCGGTATCTGGGGACCCTGCTGCCGCCCAACCCAGCTGACGTTTTCCGGCTGAACTTTCCGCCTCTCCTGGCTGCGGTGCGTGCCCTCCTGAGTAAGTGGTCCGCTGGCCTCCACTCTTGGTTCGGACGCTGTAGTATCCTTAAAATGTCAATCCTGCCGAAGTTTTTGTTTTTATTTCAGACCCTCCCAGTGTTGGTCCCTGCCGCCTTCTTCAAACAAGTGAACGCGGTCTTTACCGAGTTCATTTGGGCTGGTCGCCGTCCCAGGCTCCGGGGGTCGATACTCACGATGCCGAAGTCGCATGGGGGTGTGGCGGCTCCTGATGTCAAACGGTACTACCAGGCGGCCCACCTGAACCGCCTGGTGGACTGGTGTAGGCATTCCCACCTGAAACTCTGGACAACTCTTGAGGCGTCCCAATGCTCGATACACCTCCCGGGCGCCCCGTGGCATATTGCGTCGGTGCCACATGACGTCCGACGTCATCCTGTGATCGGCCCGACTCTCAGGGTCTGTGCCGCAGCCCTGGCGGTGGGCGACTCCCGGAGGATAACTTCACCCATGTTCCCGGTTCTAGGTAATCGGGCCTTTCCATCGGGATGTGACAGCGGCCGTTTCAGGACCCTGTTGGAGCTGGGGTATTTCCGGGTGTCTCACTTTGGCTCTGGTGGCACCTGGCCCTCCCTCACCCAGCTGACGACTCCGGGGGGCCGTTATGAGCTCACCAGGTGGCAGGCTCTCCAGCTGCTGCATTTCCTTCGGGACCTGGGGCCGCGATCTACCTTCGAGAAGCCTTTGACGGCTCTGGAGGCTCTCTTTACATGCGACACTCCCCTTCCGCATGCCTTGTCCCTGATCTATGCCCTGCTTTCGGAACCTCGGGATGATTTCGTCCTTCCCGGCATCGTGAAGTGGGAACAGGAGCTGCAGAGGACTTTTACGCTGACTCAACGTCGGAACATTGTTCGCTTCTCTCTGAGGTCTTCTATCTGTACACGCCTCCAGGAGGTTAACTATAAGATCCTGATGCACTGGTACTATACTCCAACGAGGTTGGCAGGTTTCTTCCCGGAGGCGTCGGACAGCTGTTGGCGGTGTCGCGCGGACCGGGGGACGATGCTCCATATCTTCTGGAGCTGTCCGGTGCTGAGTGACTTCTGGAGGCAGGTCAGAGAGATATCCCAGCGAATGACCGACTTCGCACTCAAGGATGACCCAGCGCTTTTCCTCCTCCACTGTTCCTCCATCAAGCCTGATCACTATAAAAAGTCCATCCTCCGCCACCTCTTCAACGCAGCAAAGGCCTGCATTGGGGCCTGCTGGAAATCCACCGCCCCGCCGTCTTTACGGCTTTGGCTGTCCAAAATCAAGCAGATTGGTGACTTTGAAGACCTGGTGCTGACCTCGCAGGGCAGGAGGGAACTCTATTCAGCTACGTGGGGGTGTTGGAATATGTTTGTCCTGTCAGACGAGGGTAAAGCGCTCCTGGAAACCCACTGATCACACAACTGGCCTCAGTGGCCATCGCCTCGCACGGGGTTCACTGGCCGTAGCTCTTAGCCCATTCTTTTTCCCCTTTCTCTCCTACCAGTGCTGTTGCATGTGTTGCCCTGGGGGCTCAGCGGCGGGCGCTGGACAGGCTTCACGTACTAGTGACCACTGTCCCCCCTTGCTTCCGCCCTGATCCCCTCTGCCAATATTCCCACCTTTCTGTTCCGCTCCTTCCTTCCTTGCCCCCTTTGTTTCCCAGTATTCTTTCCCGAAGTGTTGTAAGCTCCCCCCCTACTCCTCTGTTTTTTTTTGTTTGGTTCTCATGGTGAGAAATGTTTACTCTGGGTAGATCTCCAACCCACGGTTCCGGTTGCCGACATCACTCTGGTGCACGATGTTGTCCACTGTTCACAGGCCCGTTAGGGCTACACTGAATGTTTGATGTTCTTAGTCGCTTTCTACACATTCTCATATGCTACGAGTAGACCTGCTGTATATCTACCCTGCTTTATGTGACGCTGTTTTATTGATGTTTTGCATTCGACTTTCTCACTCCTTTGATGCGATTTGACTCTGTATGCTGCAACACGACTATGTCTGTAAACTTGTATACTACCTGTACTTGTATTTTTATTTCTATTACGTTTTAATAAAGAAGAATTTGAAAAAAAAATGAACCAGGCATGGATCCCACGGGACTTTTCCGTACCTTGTGCAGAATAGCAATGGATACCGACCTTACCCACCCATTGTTCCATTTTTGCTCTTTCTCACTCTTTTGGGGTGTACCCTCATTTAAAATTTGTGAAAAGAAGCAGTGTTGGCTACCTCGTCCTCCTCCTCAGGGCCAGATTAACGTAGGGGCTATTGGAGCTGCAGCTCCAGGCCCCTACCTTTTATATAGGCCCCGGGTTGGCCATATTCACTGTTACCGCTCTTCTGTCACTTGTAAACACAGAAGTCTGGCTTCTATGCTCGCTTCCCCAGGCAGCACCCTCAGAACCTCCCCACACAGCGCGAAGGCCGGACAAGGAGGGACAGTTGCCGATGCATGGATGTGTTTATGGGCTTCAGAGACAGCATCCCATGTTGAATTAGGCATGCATGGCTGCACCCTTCCTCCTCTGGGTGCATGGCAAGGCACGGCCCTTAAGGCCCTTCAAAATCCTCAGCACCAAGCCCATGATGCTCTTAATCCGGCCCTGGTCCTCCTCCACCGCCTCTTCCACCTACACCACCCATAGGTGTGCGCAGCCTATTGCATTAAGGTGTGCACCCCAAAGTTGAAATACACATGCATGTGTTTGCCAGCAGGGAGAGTAATGTATCGGGGCCATGTACCTGTAGGCAAAGAGAAATAGAGCAGAGCAGGTCCGAGGGAGATGTTTCCCATCTCCTCACTGGCAATGCTATGTGCCCTAGGTGATTAGGGTGTGCCCAGGCACACCCGGCACACCCTGTGCGCATGCCTATGTCACCGCCACATCCACCACCACCTCAACCTCCCTCCTACTCCATATGGGCCTCGTCCTTCAGAGATGAAGAAGAACATTGTTTTATTTTTCTGTTTTTTTTTGTTGTTTTAAGTTATTTCCATATCCACATTTGTTTGCAGAGCACTTGCCATGCTCTTAATTACGTTTTGCTGCCATTTGCAGCACTCTAGCCCTTTCCTTTGGTGTTTTAGAGCCATTTTAGTGCCTTAAAGTTTGGGTCCCCATTGACTTCAATGGGGTTCGGTGTCCGGGAAAAGTTCGGTAAAAGTCCGGGACACGGACCCGGACTTTTTTTTAAAGTTCGGCCGAACCCGTCGAACACGGACATCTAGGTGTCCGCTCAACCCTAGTCCTTTCCCCTCCTAGGCAGGAAGTTGAGTGAGAACAAGCTGGCCCCCACTCCACTCTATAGCCTTGGAGGACCGGAGCGACGTCATATGTCGCTTCTGCCCAACGGCCTTAAAGGGCCCCATTCTTGCTGAAAAAAATGACATTTTTTTCTTTTTGTTTTTGCTTTTAAGTGTAGATGTGAGATCTGAGGTCTTTTTGACCCCAGATCTCACATTAACCAGGCTAGCGGTATCCCAGAGCGTGACTCGGGGTAGGAATTTCCTGCTATTATCGGTATCCCCCAGTCACGCTCGGGGTGAATGTGCAGACAGCGCAGCGGAGTGTCTTACCTTATCCTGGCGATCCAGCTATGAGCTCTCATTGCTGTGACCGCCAGCCGAGATCCCCGCCGCTCGTCTGTCGGTAGGAGGACTTCCTAGTTCTGTTCCCTGCAGCAGCAATGCTGCATGGGAGCGGAACTAGGGAGGGAAATTCAAACGTTGAACAAAACACAAACACATAACACATTTTGTATTTTATATATATATATATATGTATATATATATGCATATATATATATGTATATATGTGTATATATATATATATATACCTATATACACACATATATATATATAAAATTATATTATTGATTCGATTATAATTTATGCGATATATATATACACACACACACACACATACATATATATATATATATATATATATATATATGTGAAAAAGAAAAAGTGTGCTGATCCGTGATATGCTGCTCCCAGATAAAAATAAATAAATGCGTGTAATTGATGGTGCGCTATATCTGAAATATGTGCAAAAATGCAAACGAATAATGTGCAACCTCAAATATATACAATTAAGGTGCAAAACTGTAACATATAAATATATATGAGAAGAAGTCCCAAGACACTAGTGTGTCTATATTGAAACTATTTTCGGTGATGTGGTTGGTGATGGATGGTGTTCAAAAGTAATACGTGACTTGAATTCCCTCCACCTGTTAGAATTCCTCCTTACCGGACGGAATGAAATAAGTGCTCTCCTTAAAGGAAACAAACAATCCCTGGTGCTCCAAAATCAAAAGGTGCTCCCCACCGTGCGTATAAAATAGCCTGCTGGGCTTCTTACCAGATGGATATAGATAACATGCGTAATTGCATCCCTCTTGGACAGGTCTGTCTCTGTATCCAATTGGTCCTTATCAGCCTCTGGTGGATATGGACACCGAATACTGTTGCGCTGCTCACAGGCAGATTGGTCCTATATTCCGGTGACACTGATAGCCGCTTACAGTAAGCGGTGGGAAGGATCGTATCGTTCTTTGCGATTGATAAGCCTGCTCACACAAGAGGTAGAGACACGGAGCCAGAGGTCTCCCACGGGAGCTGAGGGAACATAAGGCAGCGGGCAAAGGCAAGGGCACCACACATCGGGAGATATGGGCTGAGCTTTTGGGGGGTTACTGCCAACCTGATCTTTACCTTGTAAGGGTCACCTTCACATATAAGGGTGTGTGCATGGTGCCAGTACCTCCAGCAGTATATATATATATATACACACACACACACATATATATATATATATATATATATATATATATATATATATATATATATATATATACACACACACACATATATATATAATATATAACGCATGAATTATAATCTAATTAATAATATCATTTTATTATATATATTATATATTCTATAATAAAATTATATTATTGATTCGATTATAATTCATGCGTTTTTGTTTCAAATATATCACATCTGGGATGTCTACTAGAGTCTTGTTTTGGTCAGGTTTAAGTCAGTAATTACTAAGAATTGTAGGCCTATAATACATAACGCCAAATTTCCATGAAAAAAATTGTACCGCTTTTGGTATGTAATTCCTGACATAATCATACCGCCACGGAGGTTAAAGAGCACCTGTCCTGCTTATTTCTATTACAAGGAATGTTTACATTCCTTGTAATTGGAATAAAAGTGATAAAACATTTTTTTTTTTTTAAGGGACAGTGTAAAAATAAAAAATAAAAGGTAAAATAAATAATAAAAAAAAAAAAATAAAAATTTGAATTTGCAGAGTTTCACTTTATATCTGAATCTGCAGACCCACACTCCAATCCCAGGCAGTGCTGTGCCTCAGAAAGGGGATGAGTAGGCAGGAAAATTAAAGCCCAGCAGCAGGCAACTACATCCTGGATGAAAGCTGCCAATGGCTGAGCCTCCATCCTGGGTGAGTGAATTCATCATCCATCCATCCCATCGGTGACTGAAGTCTGCCCCAGCCTCCCTTCTCTCTCCTGCCTTGGTGAGTAAACCAAGATGTGCTCTGTGGACTCTGATGTAAGGGGGGCTTTGGTGAGCAGAGACCCTCATACATCAAGAGTTCCTCTTTATACCAGAGTCCATAGTGTTCCCCCTTACATCAGAGCCACCCTAAAATCAGGGGTCCCAGAGCACTTCTATTAGAGTTCCCCTTCACACCAAAGTCCACAGAATTTCCCCTTACATCAGAGCCCCCCCCCCCTCTCCCTTAAAGCAGGTTATCTAAAGGTAAGGGATTCTCTACATGAGAATCTACTCTACTTGGTGTAAGGGGGGGGGGCTTTGGTGAGCAGAGACCCCCTCACATCAGAGTTCCCCTTTACATTAGAGTCTGCAGAGCTTTTACAGTGTAAGGGGAAATTCTGCAGACTCAGATGTAAGTAGGGCTCTGGGAACCCTGATTAGAGGGGATTGCTTGGAACTATTATGTAAGTAGGGACTCTGGTTCCTAGGGACCCCTTACATCAGAGTTCTCCTTTACACCAAAGTCTGCAGCGTAACATCAGAGTCCCTCCTTAAACCAGAGTTCTTAGTGTCCCTCCTTAAATCAGATTCCCCAGAGTTTTCCCTTATATAAGAGTCTGCAGAATGCCCCCTTAGAGTGTAAGGGAACTCTGTGGATTCATATGTAAAGGGGAACTCTGCAGATTCAGATGTAAAGGAGAACTCTGCGGATTCAGATTTAAAGGAAAACTGCGGATTCAGATGTAAAGGAGAACTCTGCAGATTCAGATATAAAGGGAAACTCTGCAAATTATTATTATTATTATTATATAGTATTTATATAGCGCCGACAGTTTACGCAGCGCTTTACAACTTGAGGGTAGACAGTACAAATACAATACACTTCAATACAGAAGGAATCAGAGGACCCTGCTCGTTAGAGCTTACAATCTAAGAGGGACGGTCAAGAGATACAAGAGGTAATAACTGTGGGGGATGGGCTGATGGAGAAAATAAGAGCACAGTTGTTAGGTGGTTGCCAGATAGGTTTCTCTGAAGAGATGTGTTTTCAGGGATCGTCTGAAAGTAGTCATAGTTGGAGAAATTCAAATGTAAAGGGAAACGCTGCAGATTCAGATGTAAAGGAGAACTCTGCGGATTCAGATATAAAGAGAAATTCTGTGGACTCAGATGTAAAGGAGAAACTCCATATGATTAGAAATGTTATTTAATGACAAAATATATGAATAGTGTATACTACCAAAAAGTAATTTGCCATTGTCCATTCTTATAGGTGGCCTGCATGCAGCTCCAGGGCTGATAGAGGCACAGAAATCAGTGGTTCAGCATGCAGGATGGATGTCAATGTCCTTCTGAATGAGCCCTTACACCCTCTGTCCATTATGGAATTAGTTCTAGTTGTGAGAAATGGAAATTACACCTAAAGTATGGTCATATGAATGGTCCACTTTCATCACAAATCCAAAAACGAAAGTATTTATTTCTCAGCAGTAGTAGTCAGTGTCAGTCTGTGTAGATTTCCTGAGGAATGTGAATAGTAGTCCTGTCAGGCCTGGGGAGGAGGACATGAGAAATGAAATGGTGCTGAGAGGGGGAGGGAATCACACAAACACACAGGAGGTGGAGGGAGGCACACAGCTCAATACACAGTACAGGGACCACAACTCGGGGACTGCTGGAGGGAGGCACATCGTACAACACACTGACTGGACAGAGCAAGTCCTGGACCTGGGGTTAGTAATAGTAATGATATGATACTCTTCTTAGTGTTATGAGTTCATTGCTGTGTGCTATCAGCCCAGGCTGCTTTACCTTACAGCGCCTAATAATGACCTCTCTGTATATTGTCTGCCCATGTGTGCATTGGGGACTTTCCATTTCTTGATGATTTTGTAGGGACAGCTCCAGGTTTTCGAGATTTATCCCTGATTGGATTTGTCTCTAGAAACCCTTCCAGTTTTCACATTTTACAGAATTCAAATCTATTTATTTTTTCTCTCTTTTATTTTCCCTCACTCTTTTTTCTTTATTCTTTCACCTCTCTCTTTCCTCTCTTTGCTTCAATCTATCATCTATTTTTTCTCTCCTATCTCTGTTTTCTCTCTCTTCTCTTCTCTCTCTCTCCTCTTTTTTTCTAATTTCTCTCTTCTCTCTCTTTTCTTCACTCTCTCCATTCTTCTTTACCCTTTCCCTCTTCTCTCTTTCTCTCTTTCTCTCCTCTTTTCAAACTATCACTTCTCACTTTCTCCCTATTTTCCTTCATTTTTTTCCGCTTTTCTATCTTCACTCTCATTTCTCTCTTTTAGTCCTTTCTCTTTTCTATTTTTACTTTCTCTCTTTCTCATTTCTCTTTTTCAGTCTCTCTCTTCTTTTCAGTTATTTTCTTTTTTTTTAATCTTTTCCCTCCTCTTTTTTCTCTCTTTCTCTTTCTCTTTCTTCTATTTCTCCTTCTTTTCTTTTTTTTTCTCTTCTATGTTCACTCTTTTCACTCTCCCTCTCTCTGTGTCTCTCATTTTCTTTTCTCTCTCTTCTCTTTTCTTGCTCTCCTCTTTCCTCTTTCTCTTATCTTTTCTCTCTTTTCACTCTCTTCTCTTTCTCTTTTTCATTTCTCTCTTTTTTTCTCTCCCTCTTTCATTTCTCCCCTTTACTCCTTTCTCTCTTTTTTTTCTCTCTCTCTCTCTTTTCCCTCTCTTATTTATTTTTTATTTATTTCAGGTACTTATATAGCGCTGTCAATTTACGCAGCGCTTTACATATACATTGCACATTCACATCAGTCCCTGCCCTCAAGGAGCTTACAATCTAAGGTCCCTAACTCACATTCATACACAGTAGGGCCAATTTTATACAGGATCCAATTAACCTACCAGCATGTCTTTGGAGTGTTGGAGGAAACCGGAGAATCGGAGGAAACCCATGCTCTCTTGTCTCTCTCTCTCTCTCTTGTCTCTCTCTCTCTCTCTCTCTCTTTTCCCTCTCTCTCTCTCTCTTTTCCCTCTCTCTCTCTTTCTCTCATATTTATTATTACTGCAGAGTGTTGTACCTTGTTTTCTATGGACTAATGAGCTTGTCTGAACAAAGGCCACCTTCTTCTTGGAACAACTATCTGTAGATACTTCTCTCCACTTACCATCAATATACAGCAGGGGGGGGGGGGTCTTCTCCACTGGCCAGCAGTGTACGGGGGGGGGGGGGGGAGGAGGGGCCTTCTCCACTTACTATCAATATAAAGCAGGGGGGTCTTCTCCACTGACCAGCAATATACAAGGGGGGGGGGTGCTTATCCACTGACCAGCAATGTACGAGGGGAGACTACAATTTTTACTGTCTGCATTTATTTTCTGGACATAATTATTATTTGTTTCATTTTATTATCACTGAAAATAAATATTACCGGCTGCTTTATACACCAAGTGCACAACTTTCTTTATACTTTTATTTGTTCTTAAATCTGCAACAGTTCATGCTAATGTCTCAGACCCCGTTCACACTGGGGCGACCTGTCAGGCGACCTGGTCTCCTCACAGGTCGCCGTAGGTCGCCTTCCATAGAGAAGCTATGGATCCGTTCTAATAGGAGCGACACAAGTCACTCCGACTTAGAAAAAGGGTCCGGAGCTTCTTTGGGGCGACCCGGAGCGACCTGCATTGACTTCAATGTTATGAAGTCCGTGCCGGCCGCTCCGAGGTCGCGGTGCGAGCAGCGCGCTGCGACCTATAAGGTCGCCCCAGGAAGTTGGATCGCCCCAGTGTGAACGGGGTCTCATGGGCCGTGTATAAAATAATTATTAGCAGGGGTTCCTTGAGAAGTGACAGTTATTTCTTCTGTTATATAAATCTTGGGACTAGCATATACCATGCATGTGTATCCGGAAGATAACATATCTTTTTATAGTTTTATGCATAATTATGTAATGTAATATTATGCAGGAAGAAAATGTTGAAGTCTGACACTTTGACTCAATCACCTGAAAATGTATCTAAACCCAAGAACAAAAGCTGATAATATTACAGCTTACTGGTCCTTAGATGTGGTGTCTGCATTTGTTTTCTTTTTTAAAAATTGTGTTCTTTATTTTTAATCTGGAATTCCTCCCATAAACCCACTTCCTGTCTTAGGGTCTTACATAACATTCTGTTTGGACTACATAACACCTCCCTCCCAGCCACAGGCTGCAGGAAAGAAAATCACTTGATTCCCTCATTAACACAGTTAGTGTTGATGGGGGAATCCTCCTGAAGAGCTATTGTGTTCTCCCAAGGAGGGGGGGGAGGGGCGGGCACAAGAGCACACAATGATTATTGCTAGCAGGTATAGCCACTGGCAAATCCAACATGCTGGTGGTACACAAGTGGATCAACTTGGGTATAATCAGCCTGCCTATAGAATGTTCGAGATTGAAACATCTATGGCCGGCTTAACCACTTGACCTCCGGAAGGTTTACCCCCCTTCATGACCAGGCCATTTTTTGCGATAGGGCACTGCATCACTTTAACTGACAATTGCGTGGTCGTGCGATGCTGTACCTGAATAAAACATATGTCCTTTTTTTCCCCCACAAATAGAGATTGCTTTTGCTGGTATTTAATCACCTCTGCACTTTTTATTTTTTGTGCTATAAACAAATAAAAAAAAAAAGGACAGTTTTGGAAAAAAAACAATGTTTTTAACTGTCTACTGTAAAATATATCCAATGAAAAAAAAAATTTAAAAATCAAATTTCTTCATAAATTTAGGCCAATATGTATCCTTTGGTAATGATTAAGCACACAGTCAGTGTGTGAAACGCGTCTACCTTGTCACGATTGTCATATTTGGATGTCCAGTCAATAAACCTGGATTTTGACTCAACCTGGAGTGCTGCCAATTCCTTTTCTTTTATCAATATGTATCCTACTACATATTTTTGGGAAAAAAAAAAAAAAAAAACAATAAGCGTATATTGTTTAAGTTATAGCATCTACAAGCTATGGGATATTTTTATTGTTTTCATTTATTAAAACATTTTTTTTTACTAGTAATGGCAGCAATCAGCGACTTATAGCGGGACTGCGATATTGCAGCGGACAATATGGACACTAAAGGCCCGTACACACGTAGCGATTGTCAGCCGTAAATATTCGGCCACCGACCGATCGGCCGATTGTCGGCTTGTTAGTATGATGCTTCCGACAACCGACTGCGACTTTTTGGCCGAACAGAATCTGGCGTGCAGACTTTAAAATTTTTGTTGGCCAACACCAGAACATCAGTCAGTACAGAATTCGGCCGACAATCAGCAGATGAGCAAGACTGGGCATGCTCAGAGAAAAAAAAACACACGGAAAGTAAACCATCACATGACATCACTTCTGCAGTCAGCTGTTGTTGGCCGACAAAATTCGTGTGCAGTCTTTATCACTTTTAAACCGACAGGACAGCCCTGGACAAAAGATGGCCGATCGTTTGGCCGACAATTGGTACGTATGTACGGGGCTTAACTGACACTTTTGACTCTTTTTGGGGACCGGTGACAAAAAATATGCACTGTCACTATACTAATGACATTAGCTGGGAAGGTCGTTAAAGCGGAGCTACACCCAAAAGGGGAAGTTCTGCTTTAGGGATTCGTCCCTTGCTGCTCTTGCGCTATTGGCACTTTTGAGGAGCGGGTGGAGGGGGAAGGGGGGGGGGCAGGTCCCTGATTTTGACAGGTACCCGCTTCCCACTTCCGTTCCATGTGCCGCTAACAGATCCCAGAAGACTACATCCACCATTTACGATGCACAGCGCGAAGCCGCAAGCTGTCACAGCCGGGTGCCCATAGTGAAGATGCCGGTGCTGGGGACAGAAGACAGAGGGTGAGACCGACTGGGGTGAACACACAGCTGGATCGTGAGGTGAGTGGCTATTTTTTAAAGCCAGCAGCTACAGTTTTTGTAGCTGCTGACTTTTTTTTCCCGCTTTAACATCAAGGGCGATCAAAGGGTAAATGTGTGCCTAGCCAGTGTTTGTGTACAGTGTGGTGTTAGCATACAAGGTTTGTATTTAATCAGCAACAACCACTGTATGTCATTGCTGTGTGCCTATTACATTGTATGACCACTAGATGGCAGTGTTACATTTGTGAGTTCATGTTTTGTCTATGCCTCAAAAGAGTAATAAAAAGAATAGTTCCTGCTCCGAAAGAAAAGCAGCGTTCAGTGAAACAACAGACTGCCTGCCTGTACTTTGTTTAGCCCCAAAAGGTTATATCTAACAGGTTATGGGCCCAGGACATGTTACAGAAGCCCAGGATATAATACAGATTACCCCTGGATATAGCCAGATACAGTGAGCTAAAGCAAGTAAGTGTAGGAGACAGCAACAGAAAGACAAACAGCAGAAATGGCTGCTGCCATCCCCTCAGCAAAGTTCTCCATTGCAAATCTGACAAATCAGAACTACCAATCTTGGAAATTCAAGATGAAAATGCTGCTTATAAGAGAAGGTACGTGGAAATGTATAAATGAATCAAGACCTGCACAGCCCACAGAGGAGTGGTTAGACAGAGATCAGAAAGCACAGAGCACAATCTCCCTGTGCATAGATGATGATCAAATCATACATATATGTAACTGTCAGACTGCTAAAGACATGTGGGAAGAGTTACAGAAAGCACATGAAAGAGTTAATCTCAGCAATAAACTGTATTTAATCAGAAAGCTCTATCAGACTAAGCTACAGAAAGACCAGGACATGCAGGACTATATAAGACAGACCTTAGAGATGGTGGAGAGACTGAGAGGGATTGGAGAAGAGATAAAAGATTTCCAATGAACAATACAGACAAGCAGTGGGGGCACTTCTCTACATTGCAACCACTACACGTCCAGACATTGCAGCCAGCATGTCTCTTCTTTGCAGGCGAGTTGATAAACCACGTCAAAGAGACTGGAATGCGATCAAAAGAGTTATGAGATATCTGAAACAGACAAAAGACTTAAATTTGAAACTATCAGCAAGTGGTGGTTTAAACCTCGTGGGATATGTGGACTCCGATTGGGCAGGTGATCACAGCACACGCAAATCCACAAGTGGTTACTTATTAAAATTAGGAGACAGTCCTATATCATGGTCCAGCAAGAAACAGATGTCAGTGGCATTGTCCTCTACAGAAGCTGAATACATATCTGCAGCTTATGCCAGTCAAGAAGTTGTGTGGTTACAGCAATTACTCAAGGATCTTGGAGAAGCAACGTCAGAACCTACCGTCTTATTTGAGGACAATCAGGCTTGCATTAAGCTCGCAACAAGTGAGAAAATTAATGGAAGAACCAAGCACATCGATGTCAGACATCATTACATTCATGACTTAGTTGATCAGAAAGTGATTGTACTTGTGTATTGTGAGTCGGAAAAAATGATTGCTGATGCTTTGACAAAGCCACTAGCTAGAACCAGATTTGTGGATCTTAGATCAGAAATGAGATTGACATAGATAGTAGTTGTTGAGTGGGGGTGTTAGCATACAAGGTTTGTATTTAATCAGCAACAACCACTGTATGTCATTGCTGTGTGCCTATTACATTGTATGACCACTAGATGGCAGTGTTACATTTGTGAGTTCATGTTTTGTCTATGCCTCAAAAGAGTAATAAAAAGAATAGTTCCTGCTCCGAAAGAAAGGCAGCGTTCAGTGAAACAACAGACTGCCTGCCTGTACTTTGTTTAGCCCCAAAAGGTTATATCTAACATGTGGGAGGTGCTTTTACTAGGGGAAGGCATGGATCCATGTCCTTGCTTTGCAGGAACACAAGATGCATGCCTTCCCTTTTGACAGAACCTGACCTGCCATGTTTACATAGGCAGATTGCTGTTTGGCCTCTGTACCGAATGATCAGCGGATGCTGGTGGATATTGAGTCTGTGGTACCCGCCACTGAGCTACCGCTGTGTGTGATCCGGCGCACAGGTGCTGCCCTGTAGCAGTAAAACTGCTGTGGGGCAGACCTGAACTGGTTAAGGGTCATGTCACAGCTATAACGTAGCAAAGTTCTATAGCAGATATCTCAGATTATCCTGTGTTGCGATTTGTAGCCAAATGCAATCCACACCTAGGCAGCTATAAATTTCTGGTGTGCCAGCTGATGTGACTGAAGAGGTTGATCCTACAAACCATTCTTCCATCATGATTAACCACTTGCCGACAGCCAGAAGTACATATACCTGTACCTGTATGTCGCTTTGCGGGACCGCTAGTGAGGGTGTGCGCAAGTGCGTGCCCATTTGCCACAGGGGAAGCCAATTTGCAGGTCCAGTGGCCGCAATTTCCCCCAGGCACCTGCGATCGCTCCTTGTGGAGGCAGAATGGCGGTCTGCTTGTAAATACGGCAGACCGCTGTTCTGTCAGTAATGAACACAGAGATTCTGTGTACCTCTTATTTAGGAACACAGGTCTCTGTGTTCATTCAGCAAGCCCACCCCCCACACAGTTAGAAAGCACCCCCTAGGGACGCATTTTACCCTTTGATCGCCCCCGGTGTTAACCCCTTCCCTGCTAGTGTCATTAGCACTGTAATAGTGAATATTTTTAGCACTGATTACTGTAGTAATGTCACTGGTCCCCCCAAAAGTGTCAAAAATGTCAGTTAGGGGTCCGATCTGTCCGCCGCATTGTCGCAGTCCTGCTAAAAATCACTGATCGCCGCCATTACTAGTAAAAAAAAATAAAATAAATAAAAGTGACATAAATCTTTCCCCTAGTTTGTAGAAGCGATAACTTTTGCGCAAACCAATTAATATACACTTATTGGGATTTCTTTTACCAAAAATATCCGGCAGAATACAAATTGGCCTAAAATGATAAAAAAAAAATAGGTTTTTACATTTTTTTTTATTGGGAATGTTATATAGCAGAAAGTAAAAAATATTGTTTTTTTTTTCAGAATTTTCGCTCTTTTTTTGTTTATAGCGCAAAAAATAAAAATCGCATAGGTGATCAAATACCACCAAAAGAAAGCGCTATTTGTGGGAAAAAAGGACGTCAATTTTATTTGGGTATAGTGTCGCACGACTGCGCAATTGTCAGTTAAAGTAACGCAGTGCCGAATTGCAAAAAATGGCCTGGTCATTAAGGGGGTAAATCCTTTGGGTCCAGAACTGGATAGAGTGCAACAAAATAATTGAGTACTACCTATGATACTTTTTTTTATTTGGTCTAACATACAAATTTTCAGGTCAAGCTTTCAGGATGTACCCTCTTTTTCAAGGTCCAAACAGTATGAATACACAAAGTTTTAGCAGAATTTTAGAGTGAAATTCCAGACAAACCCTAACTCAGGGGTGTCCAAACTTTTTTTAACCACTTTACCACAGGAGGATTTTGCTGTCTTACGTCCAGGCCACTTTTTGCGATTCGGCACTGTGCGAATTTAACTGACAATTGCGCGGTAGTGCGACGCCGTACCCAAACGAAATTTACGTCCTTTTTTTCTCACAAACAGAGCTTTCTTTTGGTGGTATTTGATCACCTGTGCAATTTTTACTTTTTGCGCTATAAACAAAAAAAGAGCGTTTATTTTGAAAAAATAACAATATTTTTCACATTTTTTTTATATGAAATTCCCCCCAAAAAAAATGTAAAAATCAAAGTTTTTTTAAATTTTTGGCCAATTTGTTTTCTGCTACCTATGTTTGGTAAAAAAAAAATCACAATAAGCATATTTTGATTGGTTTGCGCAAAAGTTATTGCTTTACTAACTAAGGGAAAGATTTCTGTCATTTTTGGTGGTTTTTTTTAACGCGTAATGGCGGCGATCTGCGATTTTTTTTGCGGGACTGCGACATTGCGGCGGACAGATCGGACCCTTGACTGACATTTTTGACACTTTTTGGGGTACCAGTGACATTACTACAGTAATCAGTGCTATACATATGCACAGTTACTGTAAAAATGACACTGGCAGGGAAGGGGTTAATTTTATTGGAGAGGGAGGGGTTAATGTATGCCTGGTGCTTACTGACGTGTGTGGGGGGAGGTGACTGAGTGACACAAGGACAGATCGAGGGTTCAACTATGCTGAACCCTGCAATCTGTCCCTGCCTGTCACTTAGGAGATCCGCCCGCTCTGTTTACACAAGCAGGCGGATCTCCACACTCGATTCCCCGACGATCGGGGAAGAGCGGCGGCGATCGCCGCCGCTCCTCCCCTGGCCCGACTCCCGCTGTGACTGAGGTCTACGTCGCTGGACGATAATGAGCCACATTGCTGCAGTAGCAGCAATGTGAGCGGAGTTAAAGTGGTTAAAGAGCCGGATTTGATGAAGTGAACATGCGTGAGGGCCGAACATTTTATCTGACATTCTTTGGACCATTAAAATTAAATGCAAATTAACTATTTTATGCAAAGTTTATTGCAAATGGCATACTTTTCCATTTCCATTTCGTCACATGGATGACAAATCTAAACAGGTGTTATGCCAGTTATCATGGAGAGGGCGCTGGTCCTGTTATACTAGTGCCAAATTTATTTGTGTTTTTTAGTGCTCCCTTATCAGGTTAAGTCTGAGGCCATATTGAGCAAGGGATATAAAGCTGGTGGGGACGGACGGTGGATGTTAACATTTAGTGTATTCACAAGTACATGGACGTTGAAAGATCCAGAGATCCCAGTGGTCCTGAGCAGCACTCTGGGATTCACAGGGGCCACAACAATAGATTTTCCCAAATTACCTGTGGGGCCGTATTAAAGCGGCCCGGGGGCCGCAATTGGCCCGTTGGCCGGGCTTTGGACATGCCTGCCCTAACTAATCTTAAAAATGCTCTCTCTCCCCTCCTAACACATTCTCTGACTAACGTGTAAAAAAGATCTGTACACTTAGGCCCCTTTCACACTTGTGCGACCTAAGAGTCGCGCAGTTTTGTCACAATTTTTTGCCGCGATTGTGACTGGACTTGAAGCAATGCCTGTGTAAATTTGAGGTCTATGAGCCTCAAAACGCAAAGTAGTGCAGGGAGTACTTTGAAGTCCTGCAACTTGAAGTTGCACAGATATGAACAGTACTCATATATTGGAAATCATGGAGTACCACTTGTCATGCGAATTTGCAGTCCCAAGTGCAGTGGCGGCTGGTGCTCAAAATTTTGGGGGGGGGGGGGGCGCAAACTGAAAAATGTAACTTTTTGAGGTCCATAGACATAGGCATTGCATCGTGGTCAAAAATTGCGTGCCTTTTAGGTCACAGAAGTGAGAAAGGGGCCTTCAGTAATCAAAGTACAGTGCCTTGAATAAGCGTTCATAATCACCCCTCGAATTATTCCACATTTTGTCATGTTAACTTACAACCAAAAACGTAAATGTCTTTGATTGGGATTTTATGTGATAGACCGACACAAAGTGGCAAATAATTGTGAAGTGGAAGGAAAATGATAAATGGCTTGCTTTCAACATTTTGACAAAATTCACAAAAATGAAAAAGAAAACAAAATCACAAAAAGTGAAGTTGCTTAGTACTCAGTGTCCAGTAGTACTATTTGAAAATAAATTTTGCTCTTCTTTCCTTCTGGCTTGCAAATTTTTCAATCACCTTCTGGTTGAAATCCGTCTTGGTCTCCAGTCTATTTTCCATTGACAGCATGGCCAATGCATTCAACCTCTCCTGGGTATACTATTCCTCAGAAAAATTACTAATCAGGAATATATGAATATATTGCAATGGGCAATTCTTGTACTAATGGGGAATATCTGAGAATATATTGCATGGGGCAATTCCTGTACTAATAAGTAATATATGAATATATAGCATGGAGCAATTTCTGTACTAATGGGCCATTAGTACAGGAATTGCCCCATGCTATATATTCATATATTACCTATTAGTACAGGAATTGTCCCATGCTATATATTCATATATTACCTATTAGTACAGGAATTGTCCCATGCAATATATTCAGACATTCCCCATTAGTACAGGAATTGCCCCATGCTATATATTCATATATTACCTATTAGTACAGGAATTGTCCCTTGCAATATATTCAGACATTCTCCATTAGTACAGGAATTGCCCCATGCTATATATTCATATATTACTTATTAGTACAGGAATTGCCCCATACAATATATTCTCAGATATTCCCCATAAGTACAAGAATTGCCCAATGCAATATATTCAGATGGAGAGGCAATAAAGGAAAACATAGGGGTTGGGTTCTAATGGATGGACAGTTAAGGAGGACAGAAAGAGGTATTTGGTTCTAAGGGAGGAGCAATTGAAGAGAACATAGGAATTTAGTTCCAATGGAGGGACAATTAAGGAAGACAGAGAGCTTCAATCCTAATAGGGAGAAAATTGAGGAGACCAAAGGGAGTTGGTTCTAATAGAAGGACAACGGAGGAAGACAGAAAGATTTGGTTCCAATTGAGGGACTATTGAGAAGGACAGATTAATTTGGTTGTAATGGAGGGGTAACAGAGAAAGGCAGAGGGATTTAGTTCCAATTAGAGGGACAGTTGAGGAAGACAGAAGGATTTGGTTCTAATGGAGGGGCAATGAAGGAAAAGGGGAGATTGGGTTCTAATGGAGGGGCAATTGAAGAGGACAGGTGAAGTTAGTTCTAATGGAGAGACAATTAAGTAAGACAGAGAGCTTTGATTCTACTAGAGAGAAAATTGAGGAGGACATAGGGAGTTTGTTCTAATAGTTGCAATGGAGGGACAATTAAGGAAGATAGAGGGGTTGGGTTCTAATGGAGAGACAACTGATGAGGACAGAGGGGTTGGGTTCTAGTGGAAGGACAATTAAGGAAGACCAAGGGGTTGGGTTATAATAGAGGACAGGAGGATTTGGCTCTAATAGAGGGACTGGCAGACTGTTATAAGAAGACCCTCAAATGTTGGCAGTGTCAGCTGATGCCTCTTTGTATCTATGACCTGCATAAGGAATGATTGTATCATGCATCTTCCTGATGGACCAGAATACACAGGCTGTGCTTTGCTTGGTTACTTCCCGTAAACGGTTTGGCAGTTTTGCATCAGCTGCTCGGCGCTTTGCATCAGGATTAGATTAGAGCGACCCTTTGGCACACTACAATGGCAGCATTCTGATTGAACCAGCTAATACAATAACTGCTTAATCTCCAAAATTACTGTTTAATATACAGCACACCAGATAAACTAGGATCTCCCTGTATAAAGATGGATGGAGGAGGACATTTTCTGCATTAACCTTGCCATTGTCGAATGGTGTCTACAACAAGACGACCAGTGTCATTAGTTACTATACCTGAGTATTCTTCAATAAATCAGAAGTTACTAAAATAATACTACCAGCAACCTTCAGTTACTACAAGTGACCCTGACAACACTCCCATGTTAATATAAGGACCCGATCAGTTATTCCCTTACACCCAGTTAGTAAGGGTCCCTATTGCCCCTGTGGTCTGTCATTGATAACCCCATAAAAATACAGAACACCAGTTACACTGGGATCCCCCTGTATATGGATGGATGGATGGTGGAGTATGTGTTCTGCAATAACCCTGCCATTACTCCCGGTGTTATTTAACCCCTCCAGCCCTGATGCTCCGCCTGGTTCCATCCTCTACATAGCAGAGCGCTGTGTATGAGCGGAGGCTGACCGGTCTCTCAGTTATCGGACTCTGCATTGGAAGCTCAGCAACCCCCAAACTGGCCGCACAGCCTGGGGACTGATTCATCACCAAGGAGGAGGATGAGGAGGAGGGGTACGGGGGGTGGGGGGGACCGAGCCTTGAGCGGCAAGTGGAGAGCAGCCCCGAGGGCTGGAGGAGGGGAGAGGAAGGCTGTGTTCATCCTCCTCTGTACAATGTATGACCTAGAGGACCGGTGCAGGACTGTCCCATCTGTCACAAGGACTTTATTCTAAGCCCTGGGGGCTGGCTAGAATAATGGCACATTGCTATTAATAGGGATATACAAAAATCACCCGACAAATCATATGGAGGTGCTGCACCTTGTAGGAGTTGTCCCAGTTACTCCTATAGACTTGAGCCTAGTTCTTGCTGGGGTGATCGCCCCCCCTCAAGAAGACAATGGGCTACAAGAAGGCAATGGGCTTATAGGCCCTGGGGGGCTGGCTGGATTAATGGCACAATTGCTATTATTAATATGGATATAGGAAAATCACCCGACAATTAATATATGGTACTGCACATTGTAGGTGATGTCCCAGTTAACTCCATAGACTTCAGCCTAGTTATTACTGGGATGACCCCCCCACCAAGAAGACAATGGGCTACAAGAAGGCAATAGGCTTATATGCCCTGGGGGCTGGCTGGATAAATGACACCCATTGCTTTTAATAAGGATTTATAAAAAATAACCCGACAATTAATATGGAAGTGCTGCAATTAGGTGATATTCCAATCACTCCTACACTCCTATGGACTTCAGCCTAGTTCTTACTGCCCCCCCCCAAAAAAAAAAGTCACAGGCTCATTTAACCCCTTCCAGCCTGCCCATTACATGATCCCTTCCCTGGCAAGCTGGAGCTGGGGGGGGGGGGGGGAGGTTGCTTCCACTCCCCTTTTGTGTTTCAGCAGCAGCAAACAAGTTGGGGACCGACTGGGCTCCCGCTATCAAATCTGTATTCCTGGCTTGTAGCACTGTCTCCTGTCTGTAGCGGTCGCGTAGGGAAAACTACAAGTAGCAGAGCCAGTAGAGATGTCCGCAATCAGCATGGAGGCTCAGGCAGACTCTACGTTCCGGTTCCACAGCGGGAAGAAGACAGTGATGCCCAAAGCACCGCCCTACTACATCGGACATCCTATGGACCAATCACAGGAAGCCAATGGAACAGTGGGAGTGTTCAGAGCTCATCACTCTGCGCCCCGAGGACACTCTAAAGGAAGCTTCCCAGATGCAATCATGTGATAACAAAAACCCTTTCGCTTTCCATATACACCAGTGTGTCCGGTGCCCCGCACACACTTAAGGGAACACATTTATTTATTTTTTAATGTTGATGACTAGGATGACTAGCCTTGGGGGGGCGGCGCCCCTGCGCCCCCTATTGATGGGTGACGGGCCGCCACTGCCCAAGTGTGAAAGGGGCCAAAGCTATTTTCAGGCTGCTCCAGTCCGATCAACTGATCCCCTGTGTCAGCCAGCAATGATTGCAGCGGAGAGAGAGTGCTCGACAATGGCTGGTTATTTATGCCTGGGAATAGCCATATCATCCATAGGTTCCTATGGCTCATCAGTTGTTGGCACTCTTCCCCCCCCCCCCCCCCGCAGCTACTGCTGGCTGACAGAAGGAAGATGGGTTAGTCAGCAGAAGTGTAAGAATGGGGAGTGAGGGGGTGGTGAGTTTAAAGTGGTTGTAAATGCTGAAGGTTTTGTTCTATGCATGAAGTTAAAAAAAAACCTCCTGGGTGCTGCTTCCCCGACAGCCCCCCTAATACTCACCTGACCCCCTCTCGATCCAGCAATGTGCATGAGAGCCCTGGCTGTCCCTGAATTCCCTCTCCTCATTGGCTGAGAGCAGGGCTCGGGAGCAAGCAGATTGCTACTGGGGGCACTGGTCAAGAGGGAGGAGCTAGGAGCGCCAGCGAGGAACCCGAGAAGAAGAGGATCGGGCTGCTCTGTGCAAAACAACTACGCAAAGTAAGTAAGTATGACTTTTTTTTTTTTTTAAGCACTTACCACTATAAGGTTCGTTGGAGTTTGCCTGGAATTCCACTTTAAGTAAGCTGAGGGAAAAAAACACGAACAAGCATACACAGCAAAAGTAATTAAAGTGGTTCTTAGGGCTAGTTTACACCAGAACGCGGTGCAGGAAACCCATGTTTCCTGCACTGTATTTAAAACAGATTGCAGTTGAAATCTGCAGAAGGTGTCAATATTAACTTAATGACACCCAAAACGGAGGTCGCAAATGCAGTTGCAGTGAGTTTCCAAAAGTAGTGCATGCACTACTTTTGGTACAGTGCAGTGCGATTTCAGCCCATTCAAAATGCATAGAACTGCATGTGAATCGCACAGGAATGCACAGCATGTTCCTATACGATTCTCAGTGTGAACCGGCCCTAAAAGCAGAACATTTTTTACCTTAACGTATTTAGGTACAACATGTCCCAGTAATAGTATCGCCCCATTTTTCTCACCTAAGTCCTAACTTGATCCAGTGCCATGCCTGTCTGCAGAGGCACTGGTCTCCCTCCCGCTCCTTACAGGACCAGAGGCAATGGAAGCTATTGGCTCCTGCTGCTGCCAATCAAATCCTGTGAGGAGGGAGCAGGGTGGGGGGGGGGGGGGCTGAGCCATGCTTTGTGTGTATCTATAGACAAACACAGCCTGACCATTCTTCCAAAAGTGCATTTGTGTGGTCAGGCATTGATGTGGATGAGAAGCAGGGGAGGACTGGGGCAGGGGGGAAATTGCCCCCCAGGCCGCTTTGATGCCCTGTAAAAAGGCTGCCCTGCTTCTGCCACAGACATGTCTAAAGCATTTCTGGTGAAGAGAAGAAAACATTTCCCACTGCTAACCTACTGAGTGCAGGATGAAGAGAAGGACGGAGCGCAGGCATGGATGGTGTAAACTGCATGGATGGTGTAAACTGCATGGATGGTGTAAACTGCATGGATGGTGTAAAGTGTGTCTGAGCAGAGGCTAGTTCTTTGCCCCACTGGAGACTCTTCTCCCCTGGCCAGTCCCGACCAAGCTGTCCCAGCTCCCTCCAACTGCCCCCTGTTGGCCAGGTCGGGAACACGGATTCAGCCGGTGAGTAGAGAGTACCTGGAGCAGAGCTTCAGCCTGGAATGGGGGTAAGGAGGAGACCAGGAAGAGGGAGAGTGGGAGGGGGGCCAAGTCTCTGCATCATGGGCCTCTGGTTTGTACTTGCCCCCTGGGACAAAAGGTGTCAGTCTGCCCCTGACCAGAAGGTCTGACTCGCAGTCTCCGCTCTAATTCATCCTAAAGGAATTCTACCAGTTTTAGGTCAGTCCAGTCAAGTTCCTCCACCCCAAACTCGCTTATCTATGTCTTTAAGGACCTTACTTTGTGCACTGGTACGCAATCATGTTTGAACAGGAAGGGGCCATCCCCAAAAACACTCAACCTTGTGGACAGCCTTCCCAGAAGATTTGAAGTTGTAATAGCTGCACAGGGTGGGCCAACTCAATAAGAATAAGACTTGGATTCCATTAAAGTTCATGTGCGCGTAAAGGCAGGTGTTCCAATACTTTTGACTATATAGTGTATGTACATCCCATACTTTTTTACCGCAGAGATACATTTATTTAACACTATTTAAATGCAAGTTACTTGAAATCTATCTTTATGTAAACTCCTATTACCCTCTCTGCAAACCAGAAATCAGGCTGAGAGTGGAAATACCAGCACAGTAAGCCACTAACACTGCACATTAGTGAAGGAGGAAGCTGCAGAGGCGCTCCTATAGTGTGGCAGGGGTATGTTAACCACAAGAGTAGCTGTATTATTGTAACCATGTGCATGTAAAGAAATACACACATGTTTTTAGCAGCTGGACAGAATTATGCTTTAAAAGGTAAGTTCATTTTATTGCATTTATCCTTTTGAGGGCTACTTCCCATGCCCCAGCATTTATATAAAATGTGGTTCCCTGATAATCTTCACTGTGTTTCCGGCACTGCAGAGCAGCTCTTCACAATCTTCTCACTCCTGCACGTTGAAGACCAAGGCATTGCCTTTTAGGCTGTTGATAGGCTTTTCCTCTCAAGAGAATGAGATCCCAGCATCAAAAGTGAGTCGATTTTAATGAGTTGCTGTGCATTGCCAGGCAGGCGACACAGTGAAGATCACCAGGGGGGGGCTATATTTTTTTAAAGTGTATCCCTGTTAGGAAATGATTGGGGGCCCAAGAAGAATAAATGTATTAAAGTATGAAGTGTTCTGAAATTGCACTTCAAATGTATTAATGTGAAAAGGGGAAGATAACTACGCGAAACTGTACTAAAAATAACAATAATACAGAGCTGCAACTATACACCAAATCAGGGGCGTAATTGCAGGGGTTGCAATTGCAACCGGGCCCCATGCTCCAGGGGGCCTGTGCAGCTCCCCTGTACACCTGGATAGGACCGGTGGTGGGGGCAGCATGTAGAGAAATCACTGTCCTCCTTTTTCCTCCTGTAGCTGCAGGAGGAAAATGGAGGAGATTGGTTCCTCTGTATGCTGCCCCCGCCACTCCTCCTATCCAGTTCACTTGTGTTCTGTTGTCTCTGGGCCCCTGTGTGCTCCCCTGGTCCCCCCCCCCCCCACACTGTGCTCCCTTCCCTCTCCTGCCGGCTGCTGCAGGGTATGTGTCACAATAGAGAACCAGGAAGGGGTCGGTAAATATGTAAATTTACAAGCCCCTCCCTTTTCTGAATGGACAGAGTCATAGTCAGTGACATTGTAAAAAAATAAAATGATAAAAAATAATAAAATTAAAATACCAAAAAATAAAAACTACTGACACCAGTGGGTGCAGTTCCAGGATCGCAAAGGTCACACTTGCGACCGGGCCCTGGCATTCCACCACCGGGGGAGGCCCCAGGATGGTAGGAAGGGGGCCCACTGCAGAACTTGTTAAAGGGTCCTGCTGCGGGACTGTAATAAAGGGCCCCGCAATGAGAGTAAAGGGCCCCAGGATCAGTGAGAAGAGCCCCAGGCTTAAAGGGAAGGGCCCCGGCCAGGGGGGCACTTCATGGTTTCTGGAGCAGATTCCAAGGGGGAAGCTTATGTCCCCTAGGACATTTCAACTCTCTGGGCCAGTGAGCATTAGGGCAGATGTGCATAAAGACTGTCTGATCAGCAGCTCAAAGACCTCACAGGTAGGTGACAGCCACCACCCGAACAGGGACTTGAACCCTGGACCCTCAGATTAAAAGTCTGATGCTCTACCGACTGAGCTATCCGGGTTCTGAAATCTGCCACTCCACAGCGGTCCAAGCTGCTTGAATATTGACATCTCTATTGGAAAAAGACCATTCAGCAAAGGGGGCCCAGCCTAAGCTATGGCTCCTCTTTGGACGGTGTCTCCCTGATGGAGGAAACACCAGAACTGAGGCAGCCAGCTGGAAGGAGGCTTAAATCAATTAGATTGGGGCGGTGTTTCCTATGAAGGGAAGAGCCAGGTTCTCTCAGAAGTGCCTGTCCTGAAAGACGACAAGGGAAAATAAAATAAAATGATAAAAAATAATACAATTAAAATACCAAAAAATAAAAACTACTGACACCAGTGGGGGATCTTCCAGCATTGCAAAAGTCACACTTGCGACTGGGCCTTGGCATTCCACCACCGTTGGGAGGCCCCAAGATGGCAGGAAGGGGGCCCACTGCAGAACTTGTGAATGGTTCCCGCAAGGAGAATAAAGTGCCCAAGGATCTGTGGGAAGAGCCCCAGGCTTGAAGGGAAGGGCCCCGGCCAGGGGTCCGGGGGGCCCATCATGGTTTCTTGCCCTGGGGCCCTGAAGGTTCTAGTTACGCCTCTGCACCAAATCAAACAAAAATAACAATAATAGTTGCGCTAAATTGTGAAAAATGCAAAATTGACATTCACAAAATGTAAATAGTTAGTGTATGGTGGTAAAAAGTCAGTGACAAACACCTGTGATTGTCCAACATATAATAAAAGTCTGGATCTTCAAACGTAAAACACAAAAATGAGATCCGTGAGTTGATAGGTATCCACCACCGAATAAAAAATCCTCCACCGCTAGGTTAATCTGCTTACCAGAACAACCTGACTTCAGGTTGTTCAGGTTGTTCTGGTAAACAGATTAACCTAGCGGTGTTGGATATTTTATTCGGTGGTGATCCCTATTAACTCTTGGATCTCATTTTTGTGTTTTACGTTTGAAGATCCAGACTTTTATTATATGTTGGACAATCATGGGTGTTTGTCACTGACTTTTTACCACCATACACTAATTATTTACATTTTGTGAATGTCAATTTTGCATTTTTCACTATTTAGCGCAACTATTATTGTTTTTTTTTTATTTTTACTTAAAATGTATGTCTAGGTAAAATTAAACATGCAGTATATCTGTGTGATACATGCACATTTCTCCATGTTTTTTCTCTTTCAAAACCCTGCAAGTACAGAAAAATAAAGATTGATCAGAAAGAAATGCACTCACCAATTTGCTATTGTGGACTCACTGGACTGACACACACAACTATCTGTGGACTGAATAGTGTCAGCCCTACCCAATTGTCTTTTGCCAAACTACTCAAACTCTCCCAATATCCTTATATCCACAACATAAAAAGTAATTGCTCTGTAGACCTGTGCAAGCCAGTCAAGTTCCTTCACCCCAAACTCACTCATCCATGTCTTTATGGTCCTTCCTTTGTGCACCGGTGTGCAGTCATGTTGGAAAAGGAAGGGGCCATCCCCAAACTGTTCCCACAAAGTTGGGAGCATGAAATTGTCCAAAATGTCTTGGTGTGCTGACGCCTTAACCACTTAAGCCCCGGAAGATTTTACCCCCTTTCTGACCAGGGTTTTTTTTTGTGATTTTTTACTGCGTGATTTTAACGGACAATTGCGCGGTCGTGTGACGCTGTACCTAAACAAATTTGATGTCCTTTTTTTCCCACAAACAGAGCTTTCTTTTGGTCGTATTTGATCACCTGTGCGATTTTTTGATCATGCGCTATAAACAAAAAAGCGTCAATTTTGCAAAAATAACAATATTTTTCACATTTTTTTATATGAAATTCCCCAAAAAAATGTAAAAATCTAAATTTTTTAACATTTTTGGCCAATTTGTTTTATGCTACATATGTTTGGTAAAAAAAAATCACAAAAAGCGTATTTTGATTGGTTTGCACAAAAGTTATCGCGTTTACTAACAAAGGGAAAGATTTCTGTAATTTTTGGTGTTTTTTTTTTTAACGAGTAATGGCGGCGATCTGCGATTTTTTTTTTGCAGGACTGCGACATTGTGGCGGACAGATCGGACCCTTGACTGACATTTTTGACACTTTTGGGGTTACCAGTGACATTACTGCAGTAATCAGTGCTATACATATGCACTGTTACTGTAAAAATGCCACTGGCAGGGAAGGGGATAACTGTATTGGAAAGGGAGGGGTTAAGTGTGTCCTAGGGGCGTGTTTCTAACTGTGATGGGACATGGCTACTAGTGTAAAAACAGAGATCAACGGTCCTACATAGTAGAACCGTCTGATCTCCATTTTTACACAGGGGAGAATGACAGGTGGCTTTGTTTACATTAGCCGCCTGCCTTTCTCCCTTCCCGGCGAACGATCGCGAGTGACCGGCGGACATCGGGTCTGCCGGTCACACGCACTGACTTGTAAGGGAACGAGCTGGGGCGGGCGCGGGCCTCGCTATTGGCTCACAAGCCAGTGACAGGCTAGTGACGTACCGGTACGTCACTTTGCCTGGCCGGGGCTGACTGCAGCAGTATATGTACTTGCGACGGTCGGCAAGTGGTTAAGAGTTCCCTTCACTGGAACTAAAGAGCCAAGCCCAACCCCTGAAAAACAACCCCCCACTATAATCCCCCCTCCACCAAATGATTTGGACCAGTGCACAAAGCAAGGTCCATAAAGACATGGATGAGCGAGTTTGGGGTGAAGGAACATGACAGGCCTGCGCAGAGTCCTGACCTCAAGCTGATAGAACACCTTTGGGATGAATTAGAGTGGAAACTGCGAGCCAGGGGTGTGAAATTAACAAAGGCTTTCATATACTGCATACTGACATTCCGTCCTAAATAGTATTTTTCTATGTAAACTTCAAAAGGAACGGTCAGCCTTCCTAGATCGACCGATCTTTTGACAAACCGCGCTTATTGATCAATACATAATAAAGTGCATTTTTAGGCACAGTTTTAGATATCTATCAAAGGGTGTGCAGGTAGTGGATATAATACCTATATCCCATTTTAGATCTATATTTATTCATAGTATTTTTCTATATTGCTTGCAGGGCCAACCCACAGCTCAAATTTCAGCAGATTTGGCAGGAATTGTATGACATTAAAGTCATCTGTGCGGACATTATTATTATAGTGGATTTAATCCTGTTAATTGGAATCGCAGGCAGGATCATCATGATTGAATGGGCTCAAATCATCCCGCATAAAATCACAAGTGAATTTAACACCGTCTGCCGTACATTTACTGCAGCAGGCTGGCTCTCCTGCGGAATCTGACGTAGCCCTTCGTCGGTCACGCGTGTGGTGCTGGGGGGCAACGGGGAAGCCGATCCATGGTGCCGGCGGCCACAATTGCTGCCGGGCACCCGCGATCGCTCCCTGCTGAGAGAGGACGGTCAGAGGTTGTAAACACAGCTGACCGTTCTTCTTTCTGAAATGACCACGGAGTGCCTGTGATCCTTCTCTATAGGGTCACAAGTCTCTGTGGTCATTTCACAAGTCCATCCCCCATACAGTTAGAAAACACTCCCCTAGGCTCACACTTAACCCTTTGATCGCCCCTGGGTTAACCCCTTCCCTGCCAATGTCATTAATAGAGTAATAGTGCATATTTTTAGCACTGATTACTGTAGTAATGTCACTGGTCCCCCCCAAAAGTGTCACAAATGTCAGTCAGGGGTCCGATCTGTTCTCTGCAATGTCGCAGTCCCGCTAAAAATCGCAGATCGCCGCCATTACTAGTAAAAAAAAAATGAAATAAATAAAAGTGACATAAATCTTTCCCCTAGTTTGTAGACGTGATAAATTTTGCGCAAACCAATCAAAATACGCTTTTTGTGATTTTTTTCTACCAAAAATATGTGGCAGAATACAAATTGGCCTAAAAGGATGAAAAATTTAGATTTTTTAATTTTTGTTTGGGGGGGGGGGGAATGTTACATAGCAGAATGTAAAAAAAATATATTTTTTTTATTTAAAAATGTGGCTTTTTTTGTTTATAGCGCAAAAAATAAAAATCGCACAGGTGATCAAAGAAAGCTCTATTTGTGGGGAAAAAAAGTGCATCAATTTTATTTTGGTAAAGCATTGCATGACCGCGCAATTTTCCATTACAGTAACACTCAAGGTAAAAGTATATAGGTAGCTGCGCTGAGTAAAAATAAATTTCTTTAAATATATAATATATATAATGTTATAATAGCAAGATAGCAGCTACACTGAACATATACTGACCATGTGTGGAAGACAAATAAATAAAAAATATGTAGCGCTTATCATAAATAAATTATTATAGGCAAATCAATAAACAGATAGTCCATAATAAATCCAAAGACCAGAACTTCCAGAGGATCCTCGTGGAGAAGTATGATAACACCAACACTAAGTGGGAAAGTGCAGCAGATCCACCACCAGATTTAGGCTAAAACACGCTTACCAGAACGATGAATAAACACACATTTAAGTCATGTCCGGGGCAAGCTGTAGGTAGCAGTCAGAGAATCACTATCCCAATCCAATTCTCAAAAGAGGGGGGACCTCATATAGAAATGGTCAAAATATCCGGTCGGGAACCATGCATATGGAAAGAAATAATCCCTCATAGTGCAGTATGTAAGTTTCCAGAAGGTTTAATAAGAGTGATGAAATAAAACTCACATTTTGGTCGGTACAAACAAGCATAAAAACCGCCGGTCAGCGTGGTTCCAATCCCACCAACAAGATGGCCGCGATCGTCCTCTACTGCGCCTGTGCGTCACAGGCGTCAACCAATGGGGAACGGCCCAATGCGTTTCGTCATACACAAATGACGTCTTCAGGGGCGTGGCTCCGTAGATGACAGACGCCGTTAAATAGCAGGCGGACGATGCTAATTGGCCAGCTAGAAACCCGGAAGTGTGAGCCGCAACCAAATGCGCTCCACACACCGGAAGGAAACAGAGCTTTTAACACGGACTGGCCGGAAACATCTGCATATAGAGTCACTTGAGACGTAAAATGTCAAATCGGCCAGAATTAAAAACAACTTGGCATCACAATGGACATTATAAAATATCTAATATCTAAGTGCCAAGATGATCTAAAATTACGCAATATAAATGACACAAACATCCGCTGCACAAAAGACACAGCGCCATCTTGTGTACAGTAACGCAGTGCCGAATCGCAAAAAAATGGCCCGGTCATTTAAGGGGGCAAATTCTTCCGGTCCAGAAGTGGTAATTAGGAATGTGGTGCAGTTCCTGTACAATTTACGTGCACTTCATAGTGTGAACCAAGGCTAAATGAAATGTATCGGTAAATTATTATTATTTTTTGTGTGTTTTGAATAGAGTAGGGAAGGAAAAAAAAAAAGTATTTTTGCCATTTGTGTTACTTTGAGAAGATTTCTCTTTATTTCTTGTCCTGTCCCTGAGATGGAGTGGGAAGTAAGAGAGTTTTTTTTAAATGAGGGCAATTACCCTCTTGCACATTTAACATAGACCAAACTTATATAAAGGTAATAAAAAAAAAGGCCTAAAATTACATTGTTACCAATAAATATGTATAGATTTCTTTTATTATTATACCGTACTCATAAATAAAATGAATAAATAAACGAAAAAGTAAAATAAAGACATCAAATGCATAATAAATAGAGATCCTATGCCCCATTAAATTAAACATTATCAGCAAGGTCCTACTGAAAAAATAGTAATAATATCCATATTCAATAAAGGTTGGAGAGCCTCAGTGGTTATTATCTATATCAAGAAATATGAAAATCACCATAGTTTCCTCCAAAAAGGGAAATGCTGTGAAGATGTTCCTTGCAGCTTGAAGCCTTATTACTCCAAGATAAGGAAAATTGAAAGCCAAATCTAGCTTTATTAGAAATCAACAGTTCCATATAAAGTCGGAGCTGATTTCTTTCACATAAGAATTTGACCCATAGGACCAGGGCCGGATTAAGAGCATCATGGGCTTGGTGCTGAGGATTTTGAAGGGCCTTAAGGGCCGTGCCTTGGCATGCACCCAGAGGAGGAAGGGTGCAGCCATGCATGCCTAATTCAACATGGGATGCTGTCTCTGAAGCCCATAAACACATCCATGCATCGGCAACTGTCCCTCCTTGTCCGGCCTTTGCGCTGTGTGGGGAGGTTCTGAGGGAGCTGCCTGGGGAAGCGAGCATAGAAGCCAGACTTCTGTGTTTACAAGTGACAGAAGAGCGGTAACAGTGAATATGGCCAACCCGGGGCCTATATAAAGGTAGGGGCCTGGAGCTGCAGCTCCAATAGCCCCTACGTTAATCTGGCCCTGCATAGGACAGAAGCCTGGAAGACATAATTAAAAAAAGGAATTTCTTCAAGGCTGTTGTTCTACTGGTCAAAAGAAAAAATCCTTTCAAGTTGTTCACATAAGGAGAAAACTATGGTGATTTTACTATTCCTTATACAGATGACAACCAATGAGGCTTTAAGATTTTTTTATTTTTTTTATTTTTTTAAATGGATATAATTACTATTTTTTTCAGCAGGGACTTTCTGATAATTGTAACCAGGTCTGGGACAAGGGGTGGTAGGAAGGAGGCATGGCTGCCCTGGGCATTGGGGTACCATGTGAGGTGGGGGGGGGGCCACAAGGAGATTGAGGGAATTTGTGTTGGGAGGGGGAGTTTGGGGGGGATGGCAGGGGGGTAAGAATTATTCTAGGAGGGGAAATTTGGGGAGGTGTGCTAGAAGTGGTGATTTTGGGGGATTTGTGTTGGTAGGGGGCAGAGCCGAGAGCTATGGGTGAAGAGAATTTTTTTTTTGGGGGGGGGGGGTTATTCTAGTAGGGATTATTGGGGGTATTTGTGCTAGGAGAGAGGATTTCGAGTGAGGGGGGAGAGGTTTTGTGCTTGGAGGGAAAATTTGAGGGGTAGAGGATTTGCGCTGGGGGGGCGACTTATGCTGGGCATGAGGGGAGAGAAGATTTGAGCTGGGGGGGCAAAGATTTGTGCCAGGAGGGGGCATTTCAGCAGGGAGGTGGATTTGTACTATAAGGAGGCTGGTATTATGCTTAGGGGGGGAGTATGCAGACTAGTGCTCGACACATAATCATACATTTGGTGGGGGGGGGGGGGCAATTTGGCATGTTTACCCTGGGCTCTGGATTACCTTGTCCCAGCACTAATTGTGTCATGGAGTGTAAAAAGGTCTTTCTTTTTTATTTATTTGATTTCTTTTATTGTTTATTTAAATGTATTTTGTTAATTTATAACTAAAGAATAAAAATATTTTTGATAATTGAGCTTTAGAGTCAGCTCACACCAGGGAGTCGCCCCAACTTTGAAGTCGCCCGTGCAGCACAACTTCACCACGGCTTGCAAACTACTTCTCATAATAGAAGTCAATGCAAGTCGCTCCAACTTCGCCCAGAATTAGTGCAGTTACCTTTTCCTAAGACTCAAGTTGCTCCGATTAGAATGGTTCCATTGCACAGAATGGAGCGCTACTTGTCAGGCAACCAAGTCACCTGACAAGTCGTGGCAGTGTGAACCGACTCTTACATATTTGTTAGTGACAATGGTATCATCTATTTTTTTGTTGCCTTGAAAAAAATATTGTGGCTAGATTCTGTTGCAACATTTTTGTTTTGTATTTTCATTTTTAAGATTGAAGAGGTATACTCAAAAAAATGATATGTTGGATTTGATTTACTTTTTTATGTCAACAAGTTGCACATAACTGGGTTACGTTGAATTTAACCATTTAAGCCCTGGAAGATTTTACCCCCTTCCTGACCAGGGCCTATTTTGCGATTCGGCACTGCGTGACTTTAACGGACAATTGCACGGTCGTGCGACGCTGTACCTAAACGAATTTGATGTCCTTTTTTCCCCACAAACAGAGCTTTCTTTTGGTGGTATTTGATCACCTGTGCAATTTTTTGATCATGCGCTATAAACAAAAAAAGAGCATCAATTTTGCAAAAATAACAATATTTTTCACATTTTTTATATGAAATTCCCCAAAAAAAATTGTAAAAATCAAAATTTTTTAACATTTTAGGCCAATTTGTTTCTGCTACATATGTTTGGTAAAAAAAAATCGCAAAAAGCGTATTTTGATTGGTTTGCACAAAAGTTATTGCGTTTACTAACTAAGGTAAAGATTTTTGTCATTTTTGTTGTTTTTTTTTTTAACGCGTAATGGCAGCTATCGGCGTTTTTTTTTGCGGGACTGCGACATTGCGGCGGACAGATCGGACCCTTGACTGACATTTTTTACACTTTTGGGGTTACCAGTGACATTACTACAGTAATCAGTGCTATACATATGCACTGTTACTGTAAAATGACACTGGAATTGAAGGGGTTAACTTTATTGGAGAGGGAGGGGTTAAGTGTGTCCCTAGGGGCGTGCTTCTAACTGTGATTGGCTGTGGCTTGAGGTGTAGGAACAGTGATCAACGGTCCTACATAGTAGAACCGTATGATCACTATTCATACACAGGGGAGAATGACAGGCGGCTTTGTTTACATTAGCCACCTGCCTTTCTCCTGCTCTAACGAACGATCGCGAGTGACCGGCGGACATCGGGTCCGCCGGGCACATTCGCAGGGGGGTCCGTGACCGCGTGGGAGCGCGCCTCCAGCGGCGTGCGCTCGCTCCCTAGACCCTCACAGGCTAGCGATGTACCCCTACGTCGCTTTGCCTGTGAGGGGCTGACTGCCGACGTAAATAGTCGTGCGGCGGTCGGCAAGTGGTTAATAGACTGACATAGACCTTGTTACTTAAATTCAACGTAACCCAGTTATGTGCAACTTGACATAAAAAAGTTAATTAAATCCAACATATAATTTTTTTTTTTTGTGTATTTTTTGACCCCTATACGATTTCTTATGGGGAAATTTGCTTTGATATAAGAGTGCTTTGGATTACAAGCATGTTTCGGGAACCAATTATGTTTACAATCTAAGGTTTTACTGTACAAGCAATAAAAACCTGACAAGTGTTATAAATCTTCTGTACTGTATCCGCATAAATAAGTTGTGGCTTTATATACGCTTTAAAAGAGAAGTATGGGTTTCTGTTTTTTTTTTTTCAGAATTATACTTACCAAGGTGGATACTGCATCTATTCCTCGGTGCCTCTACACTGAGAACTGAGCGATTGAACACCACCGATCGCTCGCTTCTCACACCTCCATGAGCTCCTCTGTCAGCCAACAGCTCTCTGCTCTGCCCCCTCCTCGCTCATTGGAGCGCTGGGCTGTGGAGGGGGTGAAGCAGCCGGCTCAGCCTCTCAGCGGCTCACTGAGAGGCTGAGCCTCGTGTTGGTCCAGGGATCTGGTGGATCAGAGGAGTGCTGAAAATGGGTCACAGGAGTGCAGAACAAACTGCACTTCTGTGATCCATAGGAGATGTAAAGCCAAACCAGCTTTGGCTGTACATCTCCTTTAACACCTAACCAGTCTCTAATAGCAGTCCTCAACTCATAAATAGCCTCATACAACGTTATCCTATAGACCAGCCATTCTCAACCAGGCTTGCACCAGAGGTTGCTAGAGGTTTCTTGAGCTGGGTTGATTGTCCTCCCATGTGGTGGTGCCTGCTTAATTAGGGGCCAATTGCCATTTGAGCAGCATGACACCAATGATCTTTTAAGTTCTCTGTAAGGGTGGCATTATGACCACTACTGTAAGAGGGGATTCTTTCCACTGACCACTAAATTAAAGGGCATTTTTCCACTGACCCCCAATGAAAAGCAAAAAGAATTCTAGGATTCATCACTAGAGGGGTCACCAGCAGGAGGAAGGAGGTCCTGATTCCCCTATTTAGATCTTTGGTGAGACTTCATTTAGAATACCATGTCCAGCCTGGAGACCTCACCTACACAAAGTTATTGATAAGATAGAACGAGTCCAGAGACAGGTAAAAAATGGTGAAAGGTCTGGGGGATAAAACAAATCAGGAGAGACTTGAGGAACTTAAGCCTAGTACACACAATAATATTATTGGATGAATGATAGTCTGTTTTGTTTTTTTTTTTTGCATGCTAGTCTCCATATCGAAAACGAATAGGTTACTAAAGTATGAAAATTCTCGTATGACAGAATAAAAATTTGGAAGTGATGTATTGTATTGTATTTTTGGACAAAAACTTTACTGAGAAAATCTTTCATGTTTGTCCCATAATTTTGGATGAAAGCTGTGTACTAGTGATCAGATTATCATACAATCACTTCAAAAGCGGTATTTTTGTACGATATTCTGATCGTGTGTATTGGCTATAATATGTGCTGTCTGGGGGAAAGAAGAGAAAACGGAGACATCTTTGAAACCTTTAAATACATCAAGAAAGTAAAAACGGTTTAGTATTTTCAATATGAAACCAAGATCAAGAACAAGGGGACAACCTCAAACTAACTGGAGGAAAGTTCAAAACTAATCTTAGAAAACATTATTTTACTGAAAGGGTAGTTAATGCTTAAAATAGACTTCCAGCAGAGGTAGTGAGCCAGTCAACAGAAAGTGGTTTAAAACATGCTTGGGACAAACATAGATCAATACTAAAAAAAAACTAAACAAAAAAAAAAAAACCTAACCAAACAAAACATGTATTAAAAAAACAAAAAAACGGGGAGACTCAATGGACCACTTGGTCTTTTTCTACCATCACTTTTCTATGTTTCTATGAATTGATTTTTAGTAGGGGTTTCGCAAGACTTGAAAACAATTTCAAGGGGTTCCTCTAGGGCAGGGGTCTCCAAAGTATGGCCCGCGGGCCACATCCGGCTCGCTAGAATGTTTTCACTGGCCCGCAGCTAGAGTCATCAGACTTGCTGCAGTCTCTCTGATAAAACTTTGTTGGATTGCGAAACTTGTGATGCATACTCACCCCACCCCAGCAGTACGCAGCACAGGTCTCATAACCACTCCCGGCTTCTAGGCCTCAACCAATGCGGACTGGCTGCACCTCCCACCTCCTGCCCCGCTGTTTACATTGGTGTCCTTTAGCGCAGTAATTTTACATACAGCATGCCTGTGTAACAGCGGGGGGGGGGGGGGGTGGAAGACCAGCAGGTGCAGAAGATCTGCACTGAGACGCACTATAAAGCAGTAAAGTATGGGGAGACTGATGGGGAGGAAACAAATGTGCAGCATGCGGATGAATTGGCTCTGTTTAATGGCACTGAAGGGGGACATAGTTGTGGGTGGGGGGATTGATGGCACTGAAGAGGAACAAGTGGTGGTGGTGGGGGATTGATGGCACTGAAGGGGAACCAGTGGTGGTGGTGGTGGGGGACTGATGGCACTAGAGAGGAAACAGTGGTGGTGGTGGTGGGGGGGTGGGGGTTGTTAATGGCACTGAACAGTGGTGGTGGGGGGTTGATGGCACTGAAGAGAAAACAGTGGTGGTGGTGGGGGTTTGACGACACTAAAGAGGAAACAGTGGTGGTGGTGGTGGGGTTGATGGCACTGAAGAGGAAACAGTGGTGGTGGTGGGGGGGGGGGGGTTGATGGCACTGAAGAGGAAACAGTGGTGGTGGTGGTGGGTTGATGGCACTGAAGAGGAAACAGTGGTGGTGGTGGGGGGGGGGGGTGGTTGATGGCACTGAAGAGGAAACAGTGGTGGTGGTGGTGGGTTGATGGCACTGAAGAGGAAACAGTGGTGGGAGGGGGGAGGGGGGGTTGATGGCACTGAAGAGGAAACAGTGGTGGTGGTGGGGGGGGGGGGTTGATGGCACTGAAGAGGAAACAGTGGTGGTGGTGGTGGGTTGATGGCACTGAAGAGGAATCAGTGGTGGTGGTGGGGGGGGGGGGTTTGGTGGCACTGAAGAGAAAACAGTGATGGTGTTGGAGGGGTTGATGGCACTGAAGAGGAAACAGTGGTGGTGGTGGCGGGGGGGGGGTTTGGTGGCACTGAAGAGAAAACAGTGATGGTGTTGGAGGGGTTGATGGCACTAAAGAGGAAACAGTGGTGGTGGTTGGGGGGTTTATGGCACTGAAGAGGAAACAGTGGTGGTGGTGGTGGGGGGGGGGTTGTGGCCCTGAAGGAGACACAATTGTTGGGGTTTGATAGCTGTGATGGGGACTGAAGGGGACACAGTTGTGAGGGGGATGTTATGGCACTGAGGATGACACAAATGTGCTGGAAGACACTGATGGGCATACAAATGTGCACGGGAGGCTTTGATGGGCACACAAATGTGGGGGGGGGGGGGGTTCTGATGGGCACACAAATATCCAGAGGGGCACTAAAAGAGACACCAATTTGCGGAGATCCTCTGATAGGTGATGGGGACACAAATGTGTGGGGGGCTATGATAGGGACACCAATTTGCAGGGAATCGCTGATGAGTGATGGGGACATAAATGTGCAGAGAGACTCTGATGGGGACACAGATGTAAGGTCCCAATTCACATTGGAATTTAAACTAGCTGCATGAGGCTGCAGCATTTATCTGCAAGAGGAGGATAGAGGTGCACAATCCAGCCCCGCTTCCAGCAGCCTGGCAAATTTTATTCTTTTCCGCTGCTGCAAATTTATTTATAAATTATTTTCTTTGGCTTCTGAGTATGTGTAAATTATACAATGTGGCCCTCGAAATGAAAAGTTTGCAGACCCCTGCTTTAGGGTAAAAAGTTTGTCTGTAGATCTAAGACCAAGGTGTGACTTTTGGTAGTCATGTGTGGAATGTATGAGCACATAAAGCATGTACAGTACTCCAATATGTGAAAAGATCTCCCAGAAGCTTTCAGAAAGAGAAAACACCAACAATGGAACAGTAAAAGTGCAAACAGGTCTGCTTGTTAGTATCTACCACATACCTTCCTGATTTACATTAATCTCACATATCAAACAGATTTCAGCAATGGTAAAATAAACCACGTATGGTAATACTTCCAACCAGCACCTTGTATAGACAGGGCTCCTGAAAGCCAGCACTGAGGGATTTTTGCAGCGGGGTCTGTGATAAGTTGCTCACGTTGAGTGGTATACATACTGTATCTTTTGGTGCGCACTCAGGCAGGGGTGACATCACTGGCTGCTTGAGGGATTGTGGGAAATCTGAGCATCCCAAATCTTTTGGGAATGTACTTGTGTACTTCTGCACAATTTATGCGTTAAAATAGTTTTATTTAAAAAAAAAAAAAACTGTAGGGGCACAGCATTTAATATCTTACAGAAAAAAAATATATTTTCAACAGGGATAAAGGACATTACTAACATTCCTATTCTTATTTTTAACAACCAAAAGGAACAGCTAAAAATGTGGGGCATGGAGTAAAGTACAAGATACCTATATATAATTATATATTATAAAAATTGCTGGGGACAAACTTCTGGGAAGGTCAGGGAACATCCACATTGCATCCTTTTTTATGGATCAGAAGGAGGAATGTCACCAGCACACCATGGGCCTCCAAATAAGGGGTCCAAAGCTTTATTCAGCAATCACATCATTACAGCAAAGTTTCGGAGCCTCACAGGACCCCTTCATCAGGCATGTGACCACTCCTGATGAAGGGGTCCTTCTAGGCTCTAAAATGCTGTTTGCTGTAATGATGTGATTGCTGATAAAGCTTTGGACCCATTTTTTGGAAACCCATGGTGTGCTGGTGACATTCCTCATTGTGACTGCTCAGGGTTCCAGCCGGTGCCCGCTTCAGCACCCAATTAGACATACAGTCACTTTCACAGGAATGTGTGCATTTGGAACAGTGCATTGGAATTTCTTTTTATGGATCAGTACAAGGCAGGAGGAAAATTTAAAATGAATCATAGAAAGTTGTATTTTACCGAAAGAGTAGTTGATACCAGGAATAGACTTCCAGTAGAGCTAGTGAGTCAGTCAATAGTAAGCAGACTCAAACATACTTGGGACAAACATAGCTCTATACTCAGGGTAAACCCTAATCACTCTGTGCGGTGCTGATTCCCCCTACTGCCCAGGCTTTCCCCTGTTTTGGGCCCCCACTGCAGTGCTGCTGGCTTCCCTCTTCTCCCCCTGGCTCTTTGCGGGGGACATTTAAGGATGGAGAGTGTGGGAAGGGACAAATCAATATGTCATTTATCGCCCCCTTCCTTTTCTAAATGAACACAGTGAACACACTCACTGTGTTCAATCATAACTGAAGCATTGTAAACTGTTAACTATGCTTCAGTTTATGAATGAACAGGAAGCCGCTCAGCACAGAGCAATTCCCATTCATTCACTGTCCAGTACAGCTAAGGCTGCAGAGAATGTCATGTGTGTTTGAGCTTTGGAGTCCCCACCCTAATGCAATTGGCTGTGCACACCTTTGATAGATATATATATATATATATATATATATATATACTGTATATATATATATATATATATATATATATATATATATATATATACATTATCTCACAAAAACGAGCACACCCCTCACATTTTTGTTAATATTCCATTATATCTTTTTATGTGACAACACTGAAGAAATGACACTTTGCTACAATGTAAAGTAGTGAGTGTACAGCTTGTATAACAGTGTAGATTTGCTGTCCCCTCAAAATAACTCAACACACAGCCATTAATGTCTAAACCACTGGCAACAAAAGTGAGTACACCCCTAAGCGAAAATGTCCAAACTGAGCCCAATTAGTCATTTTCCCTCCCTGGTGTCATGTGAGTCATTAGTGTTACAAGGTCTCAGGTGTGAATTGGGAGCAGGTGTGTTAAATTTGGTGTTATCGCTCTCACTCTCATACTGATCACTGGAAGTTCAATATGGCACCTCATGGCAAAGAACTCTCTGACGATCTGAAAAAAAAGAATTGTTGCTCTACATAAAGATGGCCTCAGCTATAAGGCTCCATGTACACGGGACGTTGTTAAAAGTCCCTTTAAATGCTGGAATTTTTAGGACGTTTGAAACGTCCGTTAGGTCGCGTTTGCACCCGCGTTTAGTGGGCGTTTGCGTTTAGAACCGTTACTAGAGGTCAAAAAAATGATTCCCCTTTAAAATAGAAAAACGCGAACGCTAAACGCGGGTCATCGCGTTCTGCCGCGTTCGGTCGCGTTTTTGCATTTGAAACGCCGGTAAAAACACATTTGAACGCAAATAATTGCTTTCCACAAAATGTCCCTGAACTCAACTGCCTGCAAATGACTGTAAATGACCCTGTGTACATGGAATAGATAAGATAACATGTAGGTGGGTTCAGGGGCTTCTGAAAAAAACGCCCAACTGCTCCTAAATGGCCATTTACAACGTCCCGTGTACATGGAGCCTAAGAAGATTGCCAAGACCCTGAAACTGAGCTGCAGCATGGTGGCCAAGACCATACAGTGGTTTACCAGGACAGGTTCCACTCAGAACAGGCCTCGCCATGGTCAACCAAAGCAGCTGAGTGCACGTGCTCAGCGTCATATCCAGAGGTTGTCTTTGGGAAATAGACGTATGAGTGATGCCAGCATTGCTGCAGAGGTTGAAGGGGTGGAGGGGTCAGCCTGTCAGTGCTCAGACCATACGCTGCACACTACATCAAATTGGTCTGCATGGCTGTCGTCCTAGAAGGAAGCCTCTTCTAAAGATGATGCACAAAAAAGCACGCAAACAGGCAAGACAAGCAAACTAAGGACATGATTACTGGAACCATGTCCTGTGGTCTAATGAGACCAAGATAAACTTATTTGGTTCAGATGGTTTCAAGCGTGTGTGGTGGCAACCAGGTGAGGAGTACAAAGACAAGTGTGTCTTGCCTACAGTCAAGCATGGTGGTGGGAGTGTCATGGTCTGGGGCTGCATGAGTGCTGCCGACACTGGGGAGCTACAGTTCATTGAGGAAACCATGAATGCCAACAAATTCTGTGACATACTGAAACAGACCACAATCCCCTCCTTTTGGAGACTTATTCCAACATGATAATGACCCCAAACACACCTCCAAGACTACCACTGGCTTGCTATAGAAGCTAAGGGTAAAGGTGATAGACTGGCCAAGCATGTCTCCAGACCTAAACCCTATTGAGCATCTGTGGGGCATCTTCAAATGGAAGGTGGAGAAGGGCAGGGTCTCTAACATCCACCAGCTCCGTGATGTCGTTATGGAGGAGTGGAAGAGGACTCCAGTGGCAACCTGTGAAGTTCTGGTGATCTCCATGCCCAAAAGGGTTAAGGCAGTGCTGAAAGTAATGGTGGCCACACAAAATATTGACACTTTGGGCCAAATTTGGACATTTCTTCAGTGATGTCACATGATAAGATATAATAAAATATTTACAAAACTGTGAGGGGTGTACTCACTTTTGTGAGATACCGTATATATCATTAAACAAATGGGGGAAAACTTGATGGACCACTTGGTCTTTTTCTGCCGTCACCGATCCTCTCTGGGTGGTCAATGTATATTGCCAGGATTTTAACAAACGTTTGCAGATCCCTACTTCTAAGAAAAAAAATGGGGTTCCTAGATCTGGAGAGTGCATAATCTGGTGCAGCTGTACACCGCAGCCAATCTTCTAACTTCAACCTGTTCAATTAGGCCCCTTTCACACATGCGGACCGTTCAGATCCGCCTGTCAGTTTTTCAGGCAGATCTGAACGGATGCCCCATGCATCTCTATGGGGCAGCGGATGTCAGCGAAGACATGTCCGCCGACATCCGATCCGATCCTGTCCGTCAAATCCGGACGGATGGAAACCCTATTTTATTTAAAGTTATTTTTTTTTTTTTTCTGGTAAGCCTAACGCAGATATAAAAGAACAGGATGTGACTGCATGCAAATCATTTAAGAAGGTTTACTTTTCTTTAAAGCGGTGACATTTTACCCCTGTGGGTACCTCTTGAACGGAACTCCATATATTTGACCGACTCACACTGAAACTGTTGTTTCCCTGACTTGTGTAACAGAACTCACACCCGTCTGTGACATAAATACCAAAAGCTGAAAGTTTCTGATTTACTCAGCATCAGCAGCGCATATACTAGAAGCTCTGCCTGGTAAGCCAAGGTTGTTTCTAGGGCTTTGCACTGCCTAGGCATTTTGGCAGCAGGATTTCGGCACTCTGGGATCTTGGTGAGAGCTACTGCTTGAGGCACAGCATTGGGCAAGTATACTGCTGACGCTTATCAGTTTAGTGTTAGGGCTTGCATGGTTATGCCAGGAATTGCTTGTTTTTGCTGCTAAAATGAATCTAGAAAAAAAAAAAACTCCTATCAGGTTAAACTGGAATACGAGTGCGAATACGAGTCTTTTAACAACTTAAGGCCAGGCCTTTTTCTGACTCTTCTCACACACATGTAAAAATCTGTATTGAGGCCCTAGAGCAGCCTTTCTCAACCATTTCAACACAGAGGAACCCTCGAAATAAATTTCTGGTCTCGGGGAACCCCTGCTAAAAATTTAAAATCTACAACTCGTGACACATTAGTGTGACAGTCAGTGGGAAGAATGCTCCTTACTCTTGTCATCATTGGGAAGAATTACCCCCTACAGATAGATAATAGAACAATGGTATCATTGGAAACTTATCTGAGAGGCAGAAATTGCCCATTGCTCAAGGAACCCCTAGCAACCTCAGGAGAAACCCTAGGGTTCCACTGAATCCTGGCTGAGAAACCCTGCCCTAGAGAATAAAATTGTGGGTGCTGCAATTTTTTATATCACACGATATTTGTGCAACGGATTTTCAAACACTGTTTTTGAAAAATTTACAACTTCATGTATTTTAACATAAAAATACACAATATAATACCCAATTATTTGGTAACATTTAAAAGATGGTGTTATGCAGAGTAAATAGATACCAAACATGTCACGCTTTAAAGTTGCGTGTGTAGCACTGCCGCCATAGGAGCTGCTGAGTATAGAACTATCTTAAGCCTCCATCTGATTATCCTTTTGCCAGATGCCGGGTATTTTCACAGACTGCCAGGTGCACACACACTTTTTTGCTGGTTGTCTTCAATGACCAGTCTAGGGGATTTGTTTTTGGTGTTTTATTTGGAGAACTTGGATAGGAGGAGGGATTACTGGGATACTCCAAATTTACCTATGTACAGGTGAGGACGACTCCTACTTTGCCTCACTTTAGTGGAACTGAATAGCAGATCTTCTGCTGATCCATGCATCACTTGCATGGGAAGGATAAGTCCTTTGCTTGTGTTAGCATCAGACTAAAGGCCCATACACACGTAGCGATTGTCGGCCGTAAATATTCGGCCGCCGAACAATCAGCCGATTGTCGGCTTGTTAGTATGATGCTTCCGACAACCGACTGCGACTTTTCGGCCGAACAGAATCGGGTATAAAATTTTTGTTGGCCGTTCGCCAGTCAGTACAGAATTCGGCCGACAAACAGCAGATGAGCAAGACTGGGCATGCTCAGAGAAGAAAAAACACACGGAAAGTTAACCATCACATGGCATCACTTCTGCAGTCGGCTGTTGTTGGCCGACAAAATTCGTGTGCAGTCTTTAGCACTTTTCAACCGACAGGACAGCACCGGACAAAAGACGGCCGATCGTTCGGCCGACATTCGGTACGTGTGTACGGGCCTTAAGTGAACTCTGTATCTTTAGGACACTAGCCAGTATCCCCTTTAGCTTACATCCGACCCGCTGACTTTCTAGCACCAAGAGGGGGATTTTACTACTGTGTTTCCCCGAAAATAAGACCGGGTCTTATATTAATTTTGGCTACAAAAAACAGGGGATGTCTTTTTTATTTACGGTATGTACAATGACGATCCTAAAGTTATTGTAACCTTAAAATAAATAAATAAATATCCTTATCCTTTAAAGAATGATAGACAGCACAGTGCTTGTGCTGTGTCATTTAGCCCTCTCTATGTTCTAAAAAACCTGTAATAAAACAATATAAATATAAAAAAAAAGTTCTTGTGTCCCCTGTCAGCTCAGGAGTCAGCATTATGACATTCTGTAATCCCAAAAATAAACCTTGGATAAAGTAATTGTAAAATGATGTAATCGATTTTGTAAAAAAATATGTAATGTGCAGTGAGTCTCCTTTTGTAACTTTATTGTGGAAAATACCTTATTTACAGCGCTGCTGGGCGCTCATGTGACCCTCCTGAATACTGCAGAGGGAGGGATTGAGATCCCTGCTGATGTCAGCCCCGCTCCAAGCACTTCAGAGGGAGGGGCCACTGATGACAGCCTGGAGGGGAAGATCTCCGGCGGGTCACGTGAGCGTCCAGCGGCGCTGTAAATAAGGTATTTTCCACAGTAATTTATAAAAGGAAACACATTGCTCATTATATAATCTTTTTATAAAACCAATTACATGTTTGAACAAGGATTTTACTAGGGCTTATTTTCGGGGTAGGGCTTATATTGCAGCCATCCCTGAAAATCATGCTAGGCCTTATTTTCGGGATAGGGCTTATTTTCAGGGAAACAGGGTAGCAACAGTCTCTAGGATCCCTGTGGAAAGTCTGAACTCACAAGGCCCTGTCCACAGTCACCTTCCTCCGTGATACCAGACGAGATTCATGGACATCCTCCCTCAGACAGCCCTTAAGAGAGTCCCTGGGTTTCAGCCTCTCAGTTCCTGGTCCTCAGGTCGACCATCTGAGGCCACATGGCAGCCTGCGCTGGGGAGAGTCAGCCCCCTCCCCACCTAGACTCCGCTCTCCAGCTGAATACCAGGAGCCACATGTGCACCTCAGATATAAGTACAGTCACCCTGCATGCACTTGGGCACCTCTCATGCCTATTGGCCAGGGCTGTACAGATATCCCCTGCTCTCATCTGCATGGTTTCCTCCCACTTTCCAATACACTCTATCACTATTGGATTAGTATGAAACATCAAGCCAGGATGAGAAGCATCAGAGCACACTGGGCAGATTCTATCTAAGAATCACAGCTCTCTGTTAAGCAGACAGCTCCTATAATTACCTGGCTGTTAAGCAGAGAAACCAGAACTATAAACTCCTACACTAGCACCTATCTAGGAGGGTGCTACACGCGCACACGTGGAACGGAGACAAACTATGTAAATTACATTATCCATAGGCAACACTTTAAAAGCTTTTACAGGTTACATTAGATTTACAGAGGAAAGTTGGTGCTCAAATCATTGCTCTCGACCAGACGTTTGAAGTGATACCTCACATGTGTGGTCCAATCCCTGTTTACATATGATGCTGGACTGACGTATGCATTAGCCCTTGCATGTGAGTGCGGGGGGGGCACTTTAAATATACATATTTTTTATTTATTTTTTTTACACTGTACATATAGACTTTTTTATTGTTATCAAAAGTAATGTAAACATTTCTTGTGATAGCAATAGGTAGTGACAGGTGCTCTTTACTACACATTCTGGATGGACCCTCTGCACGCGGCTTTAAACCCTTCCCAGCAAACTATGCAATGAAAAACAGGGATATTTACTTCACACCTATTGCAGTACATACTTAAGCTGGCCAACTGCATCATAGTACTCCCTATTATGGCCAGTCCTACATTGCTTTGCCACTGCAAATGCTACGATGGACACCGTGCCAACATGGGGCATAAAGACACAAGGCGGGGGAGAACTACTAGGTCCAGGTCGGGTCGGGTTGGCATAAATTTTTAAATTTTTTTATTTGTTACTATTTTTACATCTTTAACAAGTTTACATGTTTCACATTTAAAAAAAAAAAACAAATTGTGAAAAAAATAACACTTTATTTCATTTGTACTGTAAATAACTTTGCAATGCTTTGTAGCAGAATCTTAACTTTGGTGTCATTTTAAACACGAATTACAGAAAACCTTTTAACTGCAGTATCACTATTTATTTTTAAATTAACACTGCTCAAAATAAAAAAAATAAAAAAGAAAGTGCATTTTGTTTAGTTTTGTTACATGGATTACGAAACAAAAAGCAAAAAAAAAAAGATTGTTGCAAGACAATATCTTGAAAAGAAAGCCTTGTTTGTGCTCAAAAAACCAATATACTGTATGTGTTACCTTGTTATCTTAAAAAGATTGTAAACCCCCGTGAAGAAAAAAAACAAACAACCTGCAACACAAAGGCATAATGAGCTAGTATGCATCGCATACTAGCTCATTATGAAATACTTACCTTAGAACATAGCCCTGCAACAGCGCCTTCACACCACTGACATGGCCAACATGTTCCCCGATGTTTCTTTTGGGTTCGTGAGCACCGGTGCTGTGATTGGTTAGAGCCGCGATGACATCACTCCCGTACAAGCACGCGGGAGCCGCACAAGCCCTAAAGAAATGGCACAGGCAGCCATTCCTTCAGAGCACATGCGCCGATGGCGCAATCAGTGCAGTATACAGTAAAAATCTCCTAAACGGTGCAAGTTTGGGAGATAATTACAGTACCTATATATAGGTGAGCCTTATTATAGGCTTACCTATAGGTACAAACAAACAAGGGGAGTTTACTTCCTCTTTAAGCCAGGGATGCTCAACCCAAAGCCCACTGAGCCCTCTGATGTGGCCTCAAACCAGGGAAGCACATGCCCATGCTCTAAGATGGCGGGTCAGCAAACACTGATCATGATCAATGGGTTGCTGACCAGGTGCATGGAGATAGTGCTGGAGGAGGAAGCAGGCAGCAGAGGAAGCAGGCAGCAGAGGAGGAAGCAGGCAGCAGAGGAGGAAGCAGGCAGCGGAGGAAGCAGGCAGCAGAGGAAGCAGGCAGCAGCGGAGGAAGCAGGCAGCAGAGGAGGAAGCAGGCAGCGGAGGAAGCAGGCAGTGGAGGAGGAAGCAGGCAGCAGAGGAGGAAGCAGGCAGCGGACGAAGCAGGCAGCAGAGGAGGAAGCAGGCAGCAGAGGAAGCAGGCAGCAGAGGAGGAAGCAGGCAGCAGAAGAGGAAGCAGGCAGCAGAGGAGGAAGCAGGCAGCAGAGGAGGAAGCAGGCAGCAGAGAAGGAAGCAGGCAGCAGAGGAGGAAGCAGGCAGCAGAGGAAGAAGCAGGCAGCAGAGGAGGAAGCAGGCAGCAGAGGAGGAAGCAGGCAGCAGAGGAGGAAGCAGGCAGCAGAAGAGGAAGCAGGCAGCAGAGGAGGAAGCAGGCAGCAGAGGAGGAAGCAGGCAGCGGAGGAAGCAGGCAGCAGCGGAGGAAGCAGGCAGCAGAGGAGAAAGCAGGCAGCAGAGGAAGAAGCAGGCAGCGGAGGAAGCAGGCAGCAGAGGAGGAAGCAGGAGCTACATAAGCTGATGTTTCCTCTGTAGGGCCGGCTCCTGTCCCAGGTGGAGTGATACCAAGTGTACTTCACCTTGGACCTTTCTAGCAGCCTGAAGACTGCTGCCAGCGGAAGTTGGATGAGGAAAAGAAGGAAAGTGAATTAAACATTACATATACTGCATTTTTGCAATGGGGATTTTAGCCCATTATTAGGCTGCTTTCACACTGATCTGCAGGTGCACCTCCCTTTTTCCTGCGTTCCTATTAGCCGCACTGAACCCTAGACTTCTATTATATCCTGCAGGTTTGATGTGCTTTCTGAAAGCGAACCAAAACTCCTGAATGCAGGTTTGATGTGCTTTCAGAAAGTAATTCAAGATGTAATGGAAGTCTATGGTTAACCCGCGGGAAAGCCACAGGTGCAGTGCGCTGCATCCATGGTGTGGGTAAACTGCAGAATTTCAGTGTGAAAGCAGCCCTTATAGGGGGCTTAGGATCGTTTACAATTGCTTTTGGGGGGGCAGTAAAACCACATAGTTTATTGTGGCCCACAACCAGTTACCAAATCCCATACAGTAAGTGGTCTTCACTCTTCATAGGGTTGGGCACCCCTGTCTTAAGTATAGACAAAGTTATCGCTGAATAAACAAGTCCATAGCAGAATTATAAGAATTTCTCTGGTCCATAGGGGGTGAACAGGGGTAAGAGGCGAAGTGGTCAAAATTTGTTACAAATTTTGTTCCACTCATTAATTGTTTAATACATTTTGATTACCAGAAGTTTAGTCTTTGGAATCTTTTATAGATATATATATATACACTCAACAGCCACTTAGATACACCTTGCTAGTACCGGGTTGGACCCCCTTTTGTCTTCAGAACTGTCTTACTTCTGCATGGCATAGATTCAACAAGGTGTGGGAAACATTCCTCAGAGATTTTGGTCCATAGTGACATGATAGCATCACGCAGTTGCTGCAGATTTGTCGGTAACACATTCATGATGCCAATCTCCCATTCCACCACATCCCAAAGGTGCTCCATTAGAGTACAGTGACCTCATTGTCATGTTCAAGAAACCAGTGGTGAGATAATTGGAGCTTTGTGACACGGTGTATTATCCTGCTGGAAGGAGCCATCAGAAGATGGGTACACTGTAGTCATAAAGGGATGGACATGGTCAGCAGCACCAATACTCAGGTAGGCCGTGGCGTTTAAATGATGCTCTATTGGTTCTAAGGGACCCAAAGTGTGCCAAGAAAAAATCCCCCACACCATTACACCACCACCACCAGCCAGAATTATTGATACAAGGCAGGATGGATCCATGCTTTCATGTTGTTGTCTGACCCTACCATCTAAATGTCACAGCTTAGATCGAGACTCATCAGACCAGGCAACGTTTTTTCCAATCTTCTATGGTCCAATTTTGGTGAGCCTGTGCAAATTGTAGCCTCAGTTTCCTGTTCTTAGCTGACAGGAGTGGCATCCGGTGTGGTCTTCTGCTGCTGTAGCCCATCTGCTTCAAATTTCAATCTGTTGTGCATTCAGAAATGGTATTCTGCATACCTTTGTTGTAACGAGTTGTTATTTGAGTTACTGTTACCTTTCTATCATCTGGAACCAGTCTGCCCATTTTCCTCTGACATCAACAAGGCATTTTCTTCCACAAAACTGCCACTCACTGGATATTTTCTCTTTTTTGGAGCATTCTCTGTAAACCCAAGAGATGGTTGTGCGTGAAAATCCCAGCAGATCAGCAGTTTTTTAAATACTCAGACCAGCCCGTCTGCCACCAACAACCATGCCACATTCAAAGTCACTTAAATCCCCTTTCTTCCCCATTCTGATGCTCGGTTTGAACTTGGGCAAGTCGTCTTCACCATGTCCAGATGCCTAAATGCATTGAGTTTCTGCCATGTGATTGGCTGATTAGCAATTTGTGTTACCAGGCAATTGAACAGGTGTACCTAATAAAGTGGCTGGTGAGTGTGTATGTGTATATATATATATACACTGTATATAGTGTCTGTACATATTGAATGTGGGTAGTTATAGCAGAAGCCTTGTAACACAGGGCTACATGTTCAGTTGGATACATTGTAAGTATAATAAATAAATAAAGAACTTTACTGAAGAGTTTATATATGAAGGCAGGGGTCTTGTTTCCCATACTATGACTGTTGTGTTCCTTGGCTCATGTTGGCGACAGGAAATCTTTTATATATTACTCGGGCATTTAGACAGCTGAACAATAGCCCATGTCACTTGACTGGCAGGATGTCCTGTGACTAATCTAGTTTACAGGAAAAGGGATTTTGGATGACCTGGCAATGCCACACAAAGAATTTCAAGCAATTATATACTGGCATATATACTGTAGGTGCTCCAAGATACACTAACCCTTGAAGGACCTCTGTAGCCCCCTGCAGATATATTGTGGCAGGGCGGCGCCTCCTGCGCAAAATCAAGTAAAGGTACGTGATTTCTTGCAGTGGGTCTGATTGGACCCAGCGGGAGCCAATCAGTGGATCCGGCAGCCGCGACGGCCGCCGAGACCCACCGATCGTTAACAGGAGAGGCAGGACGGCGGTCTACCTATGTAAACAAGGCAGACCCCTGTTCTGTGAAGGAGGAAGATGGAGATATTGTGATTCTGCTAAGCAGGAACACCGTTCTCTGTTTTCCTCCAGTCACAGCATTCCCCACACACAGTTAAGGAGCACATTTAACCCTTTGATCGCCCCTAATGTTAAACCCCTTCCCTGCCAGTGTCATTAATACAGTGACAGTGCATTTTTTTCTAGCACTGATCACTGTGTTGGTGTCACTGGTCCCCAAAAGTGTCAAAGATGTCAGGTAGGTGTCCTATTTGACCGCCTCAATGTCGCAGTCCCACTAAAAATCGCTGATCACCGCCATTACTAGTAAAAAAAATAAATTCTATAAGAATATCCTATAGTTTGTAGACGCTATAACTTTTGCGCAAACCGATCAATATATGCTTATTGGGGGTTTTTTTTTTTTTTTTTTGTTTACCAAAAATATGTAGCAAAATACATATCGGCTTAAACTGATAAAGTAATTTGATTTTTTACATTTTTTTGATTGGATGTGTTTTATAGCAGAAAGTAAAAAATATTGTTTTTTTTTTTTTTCAAAATTGTCAGTCTTTTTTTGTTTTTAGCGCAAAAAATAAAAATCGCAGAGGTGATCAAAAACCACCAAAAGAAAGCTCTATTTGTGGGGGAAAAAGGACATCAATTTTATTTGGGTACAGCATCCCATGACCATGCAATTGTCAGTTAAAATAACACAGTGCCGTTTCGCAAAAATGGCCTGGTGATGAAGGGGGGTAAACCTTCTGGGGCTGAAGTGGTTAAGCTGAAAAGGCAGCAGGCAGAGTTTACATGGTGGGCATGCAAAGCTTGGCATTGTGGCATAGCACAAATTCTAGCTGCTGTCATGCTTGGTGGGCACTGGGCAGTACTACCCAATGAATGCGACCCGTTCACCTGAATGGGGCAGCTTTGCTACCATGTACACGTTACCAGTGGTGTATTTTGGTTTTGTGCTGCCCTAGGCAACACTAAAATTGGGCGCCCCCCCTTCTTTCGACTCCTATGTAAATTTGCCCCACTCCTCCCCTTAGAGAGAGGGGGGGATGAGAGAGAGAGAGAGAGAGAGAGAGAGAGAGAGAGAGAGGGGGTGGGTGAGGGAGAGAGGGGGATGAGAGAGGGGGGAGAGAGAGAATGAGAGAGAGAGAAAGAAAGAGAGGGGGTGAGGGGGGGTTGAGAGAGGGGGGGTGTGAGAGAGAGAGAGGGGGTGTGAGAGAGAGGGGGGGTGTGAGAGAGAGAGGGGGTGTTAGAGGGGGGAGAGAGAAAGGAGGGGTGAGAGAGAGGAGGGGAGAGAGAGAGAGAGAGAGAGAGAAGGGGGTGAGAGAGGTGGCTCTAGAAACCAGTGGCCAAAAGTGTCTCAGGTGGAGAGGGGCGGCTTTTTTTGCTGCCCCCCTGCAAAATGCCGCCCTAGGCCTGGGCCTTGTTGGCCTAGGCCAAAATACAGCACTGCATGTTACAATCTGTATAATCTCCTGTAGATTTGCCAACAACTATGTAGTGCAAAGGTCTGCCTGATTGGATAGAGTGGGTAGTTCCTCATTTTACTTTGTTTTGGCAAATCTAAAGTTCATTGCACAGATTGTCACATGTATGATGACCTCAGGCAGATTCATACATCTCAAATTCTGAGTGGTCATCAGAAGTAGAATAGAAAGCATGTTGTTGTTATAGGACAATAAATGAAGGGGAATGAGACGCAGAGAAAAAAAATCTGTCAGGGATTATAACCCTACCTTTTTCTTTTCAAATTGAGAAGTTTTCCCCTCAGTTTTACTTTACCACTTCTGGACCGGAAGATTTTCCCCCTTAATGACCAGGCCATTTTTTGCTGCCTGTGAGATATATGGTCAGGGCCGCTGATAGGGGGGATCACCAGTCCACCTGCAGGGAGCCCTGGCACATGGGGGAGCCCCAACAGCACAGAGAATCGGGCGGGCGGAGGGACAATTACAGAAGGAAGCCCTGGGCACTCTGCAGCAGCTGAAAGCCAGTTTCTCCCCCTCCTGCCAGCTTTCTCCTGCTGCAGGGAGAGACCCAGACACAGGGCATCATTCCTGTAATTTATTCTCGGACACCGATCCTCCTCCCTGTTCTGCCTGCTTCTGACCCCCCCCCTTCCCGTGTGCCCCTCTTTCCTCTCTCCAACATCAGTGCCTGACCTTATAAATTCTCTTCTGGAAGAATGGTCAAACATTCCCATAGACACACTCCTAAACCTTGTGGACAGCCTTCCCAGAAGATTTGAAGCTGTTATAGCTGTAAAGGGTGGGCCAACTCAAAAATGAACCCTATGGACTTGGATGCCATTAAAGTTCATGTGCGTGTAAATACAGGTGTCTCAATACTTTTGGTAATATACTGTATGTGTGCTAGACTGTATGCTCCTCTTGGGCAGGTGAATGGTGCTATCTGTTCTGTAGAGATCTGTGTAATACGTTGGTGCAATATTTTAGAGGAAATTATATTTGTATAATCCAAATAGGAGGTCTGCAACTCAGTATGATGTTCTTAAAAACTTCCTTCATTGACTACGCCACAGTAAACACAGCAGAAATACAGAGAAGTTGACATGTTTTTAGCCTGAATCTGCCTTGTTCATGTTAGTACTACGACCGATTCAGGCTGAAATGTGTAAACTTCTCTGAAATTTTGGGGGTTCAGGGATACCCAAGACCAACCTCCCAAGTGGTCAATGAGGGGGGGGGGGGGGAGAAACAACAAAAGAGGGGGGGGGGTGTGTGGGACTTTCAAGGTACCGTACTCAACAATAGACACTAGTAAAATCTACAATTTTTGACAATGATGTGGATATGATCAGTGTTACCATGTACTCCGAATAATGTAATACATATACATATACAGTATGAATTTTACAATCCTGTGGTGGATTTTCAAACTTGAAAAAATGCGCAACCTCGACATGTTTCACGGTATACCCACTTCTTCAGGAGGATGTTACACACATTAAGTGTAAACTTCTCTGTATTGAGGCTGTGTTTACTGTGGAGTAGTCAATAAAGGAAGATTTTAAGAGCATCATACAGAGTTGCAGACCTCCGTTTTGGATTATATTGTTACAGTTGTGTGGCTGTGGATCGTGGACCTGTCTGCTCAAAATATCTCTTCAATTTGCAGGGTTGCATCACCTTACTTTTGTTTGTTAAATTATACTTGTATGATTTTATGATAGAGTAACATGTATTTCTCTTTATTTCAGGTCTCACCACTAACGATCCAGATAATTTTTTCTGAGGAGCATTCATCTATGGCGCAGAACTGCAGCTTTTCCTTTGCTTATGTTCAAACTACTTTCCTGGCTCCAGTGTACACGGTGGAGTTTGTTTTAGCAGTGCTAGGAAATGGTTTTGCCATCTGGCTGCTAGGACCAGGAGGATCCAAGAACCGTCATGCCGGAATTATCTTCTCTCTCAACCTTGCTGTGAGTGACTTGGCCTACGCCTTGTCTCTGCCTCTTCTGGTGGCCTACTACTCAATGAAAAAAAATTGGATCTTTGGTGTTGCCCTTTGTAAAGTGGAACGATTTCTTTTCCATTGTAACCTTTATGGAAGCATATTCTTTATCACCTGCATCAGTGTCAACCGCTGCATTGGAGTTGTGTACCCATTTTATGCCAGGGGTAGAGTAGAGAGTAAACATGCCAAGCTGGCAAGTGTGGCAGTGTGGCTTATAGTTGCTGCAATTTCTTCTCCTGTGTTTGAATTTTCAACCTTAAAGGAAGAGGGACACCAGAAAGAGTGCTTAGGAACGGCACTGAACAGCCAACTCAAGTCATACTTTCCATACAGCCTGTTTCTTGCTGGCTTTGGCTGTGGCCTTCCATTTATCATCACTCTTATATCCTATACAGGCATAGCTCGAGGTGTATGGAAAAGCCATGGACTGGAATCAAGGGAAAAGAGAAAAGTGGTAACCATGGTTTGTGTGGTAGTGTTACTATACACCATCTCCTTCCTGCCCTACCACATTCTGAGGAACATGAACCTTGCAAGCAGAATATGGCCAAAGAATTGCAATCAATCTGCTTTTCTACATTCCGCTTTTCAGATTACACGGGGCCTGGTGGCACTGAATCCTTGTATCCACCCATTGTTGTATACATCCGTGATGGACAATGTGAGAGAAAAACTTCGCTGCTGTAAAAAACAGGAACAAGAGACACCACCTGAGAGCATTCGACTTTGATCTGAACGGTGATTGTACTAGACCGGTATTAAAGTACTGAGGACATTGGGAAAACTAGAGAAGTCCATTGTACGGACATGAGTCAAAAAAGAAAATGAAACCTAGACATTATGACATATGCTTGATAAGACGGGAGAATTTTTTTGAAAGTGACTGATTGTTGTGCAGCCACGTTTGTTTATTGTGACCAATAACCCCCAATAGCTGTGATTCTTCTAACATCCCAAGAAATTCACCTATTGTATAAGCTCATTGCACCCTTTTCAACAGGCTCACTTAAAGCATAGCTCCAGCCTTCCCCCAAAAATTCAAAAGTCATCAGCTACAAATACTCAAGCTGCTGACTTTGAATATAAGGACACTTACCTGTGCAGGGATCCAGCAAAGTCTTCACCTGAGCCAAATCGGCTTTGGGTGCAAGCACCTTTTAAATGGTCCTGTAGCAGAGGCGTAACTAGAACCTTCAGGGCCCTGATGCAAGAAACCATGAAGGGCCCCCCAGACCCCTGGCCGGGGCCCTTACCTTCAAGCCCAGGGCTCTTCCCACTAATCCTGGGGCTCTTTACACTCGTTGCATGGCCTTTTATTACGGTCCCGCAGCAGGATTCTTTCACAAGTTCTGCAGTGGGCCCCCTTCCTGCAATCTTGGGGCCTCCCCACAGTGGTGCAATGCCAGGGTCCGGTCGCAAGTGTGACCTTTGCAATCCTGGAAGTTTACCCACTGGTTTGCTACCGGGCCCCCTGGAGCATGGGGCCCGGTAGAGATTGCAACCCCTGCAACCCCTGTAGTTACGCCCCTGTCCTGTAGTCTTATGGGACCTGTGATGTGTCCCAAAAGGCTGCGGGGGAAGGAGTGGGTATCTGTCAAATCCAGGTACCCGCTCCCCCCCCCAAAAAAAAAGTGCCAATTGTGGCAGTGGAGGGGGATGCAAACAAGTTACCCTTCAAGTTGGGCATACATTAGGCAAGTGGGTTGAATTAAAAAAAAATGACCCACTTGTTGTGGATGGAGGATTCACTCCGGCTGTGCTATAAGTGTTGCGGGAGCCTTACCAGCTGACAGAATACACTGATCAGTATTACCAGCGGCACTGATCATTCAGGTAAAACCCAACAGGCTGGTTGTACAGAAGTTGACTGGTCAGATCCCTGTTAAACCAGCTAAATTTAGATCCATTTATGGCCGCCTTTAATTACCCAATACCCTGCCCCAACCCCACGTCCCTTGTGGTGTTCCTATTGCCTGCCGGAGTGACTTGAAAGCATCCTGTGTAAGGTAATCTTGATGGGAGTTTACCTAGAGCTCTCATTCAACATGATGGTGCTTGGGTCTACCATTTGCCTTCTCAAGACACCCAGTGCTGCATTACAGGCTGGGCGGAGAGAGCCGTACATTCACCATGCACAAAGTAATTGGCATTTCACATAACTCTAGCAGGCAAACAGTGCTATAGGGGATTAATTGCTTGTTAGTATAAGTAGCAGGGGAGGGTGGGTAAATCTAAAGTGAGCCTGTTACTTTGCCCTGCATGGGCAAAAAAGTGGGAAATGAATATATTGTAATGTTTTTATGCTTTTACAAGAATGTGTACAAAATAAAAACAAATCTACTTTTAAGTAGCTGTTTGTATCTGGCCAAATCAAATGATAATTTTATGGTTCAAGCCTTTCCAAAAACAGCAATAAAAGGCATATTTATAGTTGCACTATATGGCTAAAAGCTTTTGAACACCTGACCATCGCAAGTATATGGGTTTTTGGGATGACCCATTCCAAATCCATGGACATTAATAGAAATTTGCCCCCCTATGCATCTATAACAGACTTCATTTTACTATGAAAACTTTCTACACAATTTTGGAATATGTCTATGTGGGTTTGTGCCCATTTAGCCAAAAAAGCATTGTATTAAGGTCAGGTGTTCACAGTGAATGAGAATGAGTTCCAGTTCATCTCAAAGGTGTCCAGTCGGGTTGAGGTCAGGACTTTATCCAGGCCACTTAAGTAGAATTCAATGGTTCACTTAACTAGTCTTAAAAATACTCCCTCCTCCTCCCTAACACCCATGCTGTGTAAGAAAGATGTACTTACCTAAATTCAGGCCGCTCTTGTCCCGTCACGTGATCCCCTGTGTCAGCCAGCAGTGGCGAGAATAGTGTTATCATCAATGATAAAGTCTGGAGCAGTGGCGTCACCCATAGGCTCCTATGACCCATCCACTGTCGGTGGTCCCTTCTCTCACATGCAGCTGCTGCTGGCTGACACCGTGGAGCCAGATCATGTGACCAGACCAGAGGGTACCTTCTTACACAGGTTAGTCCGCAGAGGGTCTGCTTTTTTGTCTCTACTTCTCAGTTCCATAGTTCCACAGTTCATTCTGCACTCCTGAGACACGTTTTCAGCCGACAGCAGGCTAAAGCCCGCTGTAGACTGACATCACACAGCTAGTCCAGGGTCGGGATCTGCCCAGAGGCCTGGAACGGCACCAGGTACAGCCTCTCAGCAATGCACTGAGAGCCAGCCCCTCCCACCCCCTTACTTGAATTCTACTTTAGGTTTCCCCTGACCAAACTCCAAAAACAATGTCTTTATGCTAGGTGCAAAGGGGCATATTCATACTGAAAATGAAAAAGCCTTCCCCAAATTGTTGCCCCAAGGTTGAATGTGCTAAATGGTCTAAAATGTCTTTGTGACAGACCGCCTGGGTGCCTCCGCCAAGATACAGGTTCCTCCACTCTGAAACCAGATATTAACGCTGAAAATTGTACCCAAGAACTAGACGACGTTAGCTTAGGTGCAAACTGGAACTCTATTGAAAATTCACACAATTTATACCACACAAAATCAGAAAAGAGCTAAACAATGCAAACTTTAAAAGCAGTAATATCACTAGTTCATCTAACAGCTAGCAGCCAAACAGTAACCTGCTTAAACAGTGATCTAATTAACAGTAGGCTAATCAACAGCCAGGCACCCAGACAGCTTTAAATGGTCACGGAGTGCAACAGTTCTCCATCATTCAAGAAGACCCAGGGCTGTCCAAATCTCAATAACATAACCACTTGCTTACTGGGCAGTTATACCCCCTTCCTGACCAGGCCAATTTTCAGCGCTGTCGCACTTTGAATGACAAATTGCGCGGTCATGGAATACTGTACCCAAACAAAATTTTTTATGGTTTTCACACAAATAGAGCTTTCTTTTATTGGTAATATTTTTTGCTAAAGAAACAAAAAAGGCCAAACATTTTGAGAAAAAAAAAACATTTTTTTATAGTTGGTTTTAAAATTTTGCAAACAGGCAATTTTTCTCCTTCACTGATGGGCACTGGTAGGCGGTACTGATAGGCAGAACTGATAGGTGACACTGATGGGCACAGATTAGCAGCAGATGGATGTAACAGAAGCTGGTTACCGGCTTTCTTTTTTTCTCCTCTCACGGTCAGTGTGAGGAGAAAAAAAAATAAAAAATTCATGTGGTAAAGGGCAGCTGTAATTGGCCCTTTACCCTGTTCTGTGATCAGCAGAGTCCAAAGGACTAGATGATCACAGAGCGTGCCACCCAGTGCAATACTGGGAGGACATCTATGGACACCCTCCCAACACTGGAAGCCTGCGCTGTAGCCCTCTTTCGACTAAAGCACGGAGGAAAGTGGTAAACCAGCTTTTCTTTTCACTTCAATCTTCTCACTGAGTTTCAAGTTGGCAGAGACCATCATGCCTTCCTTGACTGTTAAATTGGTAATAACATGTCCTCTTGCATTATACAACAGGACATCTTAATGCTCATAGCTCCCTCAAATGCCAGGGACCATAGTCAGTAGGCTATCCTGCAGTCACCTATAAAAGCCCCTATCCTGGTTGGGTTTGTTTCATTTCTTCTCCATCAAAGGTAGAATAACCAGGTCCCAGACCTCCACCTGGTCTGGACCTGCGTTAGCCGGGCACAGTGAACCCACAGTCAGTCCACATGATCTCCATTTTTGGCATTCGGGAAGAGCGGTCATCGGTAGGTGTGGGGCAGAGGTTGTGGACCCTCTGCCCGGCTGCCAGGTCTTCAGCTGGGAGGTCATTACCATTCCAGGGCTCAGTCTGCTGCTGGGGAGTTGGGTTGACTGCCCCACTTCCCTGGTGCCATGAAGACATGGTGGGTGCTAGGCAGAGGCCAGCAGTGCTCTGTCCTGTTGCCAGCGCTTCAGCTAGGGCCCCCTGCTCTGGCTAACTGTTGGGGAGGGAGGGTGGCTTCCTTCACTCCCAGACTGTAGATCTGGGGAGGGCGACCACCTCTTTTTCGACTGTGAAACTGCCCCTGGAGAGAGAAGCCGGTCGCTTCCTCTCCCGGACTCCCGCTGTGGAGCAAGTACAACTTCCTTTGCTCCGGAGTCCCTACATTGCCATTGGGGAGGGAGGATGACCACCTTCCTTCCTGGACTGTGGAACTGCCACTGCGGAGATGAGCTGGCTGCTCCATCTCTTGTACCCTCATCCAGCTGCAGGGACGACATTTTGTCTATCATACTGTCTCCCAGGTGCACAGATCCTTACTGTTGGGAAGGGAGGACAGCTTCCTCCGCTACCAGACTGTGGATAGGCTGCTGGGGAGGGAGAATGACCACCTCCTCCCCCAGATTGTGAAACTGCCACTGGGGAGATGAGCCGGCTGCTCCATCTCCTGTACCCTCACCCGGCTGCTAGACAGACACATTCCTCCATCCAAGCTCATCCTGTGCAGAAACAGGTTTGTCAAGGTGAGTCAACAGTTGCTGCATCTTCCATAAGAGCTCCGCTTCCATAGTTGCGGGTGAGGTGGGAAAAGCACACCGTTACTCTGCCCCTTTGCCAACACTTCAGCCAGGATTTCAGAGCTGTTGGCTGGTACTTTGACAGTGCAAGGCAAAGGGAGCCCTGCCCAGCTACTGAGCAGAGTCTAGCAGCCGTCTGTAGGCGATCTCTAGCTCCCATTTCTGAATGGCTAGAAGCTCCAACTCTTCCTGTGCCTAGAGCATATCTGAAATGTTCATCTGGTCTCTGTAATCCATGATTTCCTCCAAGCGCCACTCCAGATTGCTCCTGAAGTCAGGGTCCTCTGACAACCTCCAGTACAACAGCTTCAAGCCGCTGTAGCCAAAGTCTTCTCTCAGGCTGTTGTCCACTGTCCAAGGGCACACTTGGGCTACTTACCAGAGGAGGGCCCTGTAGCTCTCGACCAGCCTGCTTAACTCAGCTGTCCACTCCTTGTGCGGTTGTTCCCCCAATAACAGCACCCACACTTTGTACTGCGACCAGTACCTTTCCTGGATGGATGGTAGAATTTTTCCCTGGTGTAGCTGCTCGCGGTCTAGCTTTCCTTCCAGAGTTGCCGGCGGATAGAATCATACCATCCCAGTATGATCTACACTGACACTGGTCCCGTGCTGCATCCACATCTCTTGCAGCCACCTTCCGAATTCCTATTCCATGGCGGCTGGTATATGTACTGCTCCTCTTCTGCTAACCGCACCTCAGATCAAGGTGGTGGTTTGGATGTCCCAGACTGCAGGAAACATACCACCGCTGCCACCAAATGTGACAGAATGCTTGGCACCCCACCAAGATACAGCTTCCTCCACTCTGAAACCAGGAATTATAGCGGAGATCTGCACCCAAGAACTAGTCGACACTAGCTTAGGCACAAACTGGAACTCTTTTTTTGAAAATCTTTTGAGAATTTACCACACAAAATCAGAGAAGAGCTTGAGCACAGTATCCTAAACAATGCAAACTTTAAACAGTAATATCATCAGTATGAAAGCTAATCAACAGCCAGGCACTCAGACAGCTTTGATTAGTTAGGGAGTGCCCACCCCAGACAGTCCGGCAACAGTTCATCATTCAAGAAGACCCAGGGCTGTCCAAATCTCATTAACCAGCTTTCTTTTCACTTTCATCTTCTCACTGAGTGTAAAAGTTGGCAGAGACCCTCATGGCTTCCTTAACTGTTAAATGTGGTAATAACATGTAATCTTGCATCATATAACAGGACATTTTCCTGAATTCTTCTAGCACCTTAAAATACCAGGGTCCAAAGTCAGTAAGAGGCTACTCTGCAGTGACCTCCAAAAGCCCCTGTCCCAGAGTTGGGTTTGTCACAGTCTTGTATGCAGTAGCATTAAGAATACTGCTTTCTGGAAACATCTAAACCTATTTTGGCAGGGTGTCTGGTTAAAGAAGATTTTTGTCTAGATATAATATATTATTGCTCTGTAAATCGTAGTATCCTTGCAAACCCTTTATATGTGTTGGGTGATTGTTTTATACCAGTAGAATGCTGAAGGTTGGAAACATTCATAACCACTTGCCAACCACAATAAATATATATATATACATTGTGATTTGCAAGGGGTTTTGTAGCAAGTGCTGTTTTCACAGGCAGCCTCACAACAGTTTGTATGTTATATATATATATATATATATATATATATTTTTTTTTTTTTTTCTTTTACAAGTTAGCTTGGATTACAAAAAATGAATCCAAAATAGTTCTGCCACTGCCCAATTTCAATTAAACTCTTTAAAGCTTGCTCACATTATTGTGCTGCTATCATTCTGTATACCTCCTTTGCTAGAGAATTTGCTTCCGAAAATTCTGCATGCACCATTTTTGGTTTGTTAGGCAGATTATTCAAATGAATGCATGAGCATTTAATGTACTGCAGTGGATCAGGCTGGTGTCAACCCACCCTATACTGTAGCCCATTTGAAGTTTCAATTTACTTCTGGTAAATACATTTCAGATGCAACAAAACAACATTTGTTTAAAAGTTTTTAGTCTGTTCTTAAAAAAAAAAAAAAAATCAGCTACAGCCGAAGCGGAAAAGCCTCCCCAACAGGAAGCAAGAATCCCATTCTACAGCATGCTGACTGGACAAAAGCTTTCCTACTTAAGTGGTGGCTACTTTGGAAAACTGTAAGACACAGAACACCTTTTGTTTTGATGTAGCTAAAAACTGAATTTTTGTAAAATCTTACCTGTAAAATTCCTTTCTCTGAGTCCTCCGACAGTCGCTGCCACCTCTAAGTCATCACTATTGGTTATTGACTTCCACTCCGCAGGAGTAGCTAGGCATAAGACTTAGTGAAAAAGAACAAAGCATTTGCATATACACACCCATGGGGGCTGTCCCACTGGTCAATACCCCCCTGCAGTGATCACTCCCAACTCAGTTTGGTAGAATAGCAGTAAGTGTACAAGAAAAAAAACCCCAAAAGAGGGGCGGGGCGGCGACTGTCGGAGGACTCAGAGAAAGGAATTTTACAGGTAAAATTTTACAAAAATTCAGTTTTCTTACGTCCTCCAACAGTCGCCGCCACCTCTAAGTCATCACTATTGGGATGTCCCAAAGCAGTGTAGACATGAGGGGTGGGAGACGCAACTGTAGAAAAGGCAACGCAGTACCCCCATCAGAGAAAGGAACCTTACACGCACAGTAAGAGAACCTTCTGGGTAACAGAAAAGGCTCAACAGGAACAACAGCCCAGGAAAGCAAATAACCCAGGGGATAAACAACCCCAACAGTCAGGGACCCATAACAAAACAAGGGTCCCTTATGGCACTGCCGCACTGAGAACTTTGTGGCCAAAGGAGGCATCAGCTGATGCCAGAACATCCACCTTATAGAATTTGGAAAAGGTGTGCACCCACGACCAAGTCGCAGCCTTGCACACCTGGGCCACCGAGGCACGATGCCAATAGGCCCAGGACGCACTCAAAGATCTGGTAGAGTATGCCTTAACAGGGAAGGGTGGAACCCGCTCCTTCAAAGCATAAGCCTGTTCAATGGTCTGTCTGATCCATTTGGCAATGGTCGCTGCAGACGCAGCCATGCCCTTCCGAGGTCCCTCAGGAAGGACAAAGAGGGAATCCGTCTTCCGAAAGGACTCCGTAGACAGGTAAACCCTGAACGCCCTGACAACATCCAAGGAATGCAAAGCAACCTCCTTAGGATGTTTAGGCTTCGTACAAAGCGAAGGCAACACAATGTCCTCATTAAGGTGGAACTCAGAGACCACCTTAGGAAGGAAGAAAAGACGAATGTGGTCGCAAGACCACCTTATCCTTGTGAAGTATCAAGTAAGGAGAGCGGCAAGACAACACCGCCAGCTCCGATACTCTGCGAGCCGAAGTGATCGCCACTAAAAAGGCAACCTTCTTAGACAGCAGAGGCAACGGTATCTCCCGGATGTTTTCAAAGGGAGCACGCTGTAACACAGACAGAACCAAGTTCAGGTCCCATGGAGGTAAAGGCTCTCTCCTGGGAGGAGCCAAATGTCACACACCTTGAATGAAGGTGCGAATTAAGGAATGAGACGTCACAGGGCGCTGGAAAAGAATAGCCAGTGCAGACACCTGGCCCTTTATCGTGGCCAGCGCCAGACGCTGGTCCACCCCAGACTGGAGGAAAGCCAACACTCTCAACTCAGAGTATGAGCGAGGGGAGAACCCCCTGGACTCACACCAGGCAAAATAAGCTTTCCAGGTGCGGTAATAGATTTTACCAGAAGAGGTTTTTCTAGCCTTGATTAGAGTAGGAATGACCTCAGGGGAGAGACCCCTGTCCCTCAGGACCTGGGTCTCAACAGCCAGGCCGTTACAGCCAGCGACTGTAAAGCAGGATGGAAGATCGGACCCTGAGACAGTAGATCTTCCCGCATTGGCAGCCGCCAAGGAGGCGCCACTGTCAGGTGAACAACGTCGGCGTACCAGGACCGGCGTGGCCAGTCAGGCGCTACCAGAATCACCAGGTGCGGTTCCGAGGCCAACCTGCGAAGGAACCTGGACAACAACTGAATCGGAGGAAAGGCATACATCAGATGATACTGATGCCAAGGGGCCACCAACGCATCCGAGGCGTCTGCCAGAGGATCGCGCGTTCTTGCCACGAACCTTTCCACCTTGTGGTTTAACCGAGACGCAAACAGATCCACGTCCGGGGATCCCCACTTGGCACACAGCATTTGGAAGACCTCCGGGTGCAGGGACCATTCCCCCTGGTCCAGGGTCTGGCGGCTCAGATAGTCGGCCTGCCAATTCTCCACACCCAGAATTTAAACGGCTGAGATTGCCGGGACATGAGTCTCGGCCCAAGACAGAATGTCGGTCACCTCCCGGGCCCTCCTGGTGCCCCTTTGGTGGTTGATGTAAGCCACCGCGGTAGCATTGTCCGTCTGTACCCGAACCGGACGGCCCCGGAGTCGATCCGACCACCGGAATAGACAGAGTTTGAACGCTCTCGATTCCAATATGTTGATCGGAAGGGAGAATTCCTCCCCCAACCAAGTGCCCTGGGCAGACAGGTTGCCCAGGACTCCACCCCAGCCCGACAGGCTGGCATACGTGGTAATCACCGTCCACAGCAACGGACGGAAGGATTTTCCTTCTGACACAGCCGGGGACTGAAGCCACCACAGAAGATCCATTCTGGTCTGGCGACTCAATGAGACACTCAGATCCAAGGACTGAGGTAGCCTGTCCCACCTGGCCAGGATCTCCGCTTGAAGAGACTGTGTGTGAAACTGAGCAAAGGGTATCGCCTCGATGGCCGATACCATGAACCCTAGGGACCGCATGCAGGTCCTGAGTGACGAGGATGGCTTGTCCCTGAGGGACCTGATCTCGTCCTGTAAGGTCCGGAGCTTGTCCTCCGGCAAGAACACCTTTGCTTGAGCAGAGTCCAGAACCATTCCCAGATAGGGAAGTCGAACCGAAGGAGACAAGGTCGACTTCTGTACATTGATGGTCCATCCGAACTCCTGGAGCGTCTGTACCGTGGTGGACAAATCATGCAGTAGGTCCTGGCGGACACTCGATCTTAAGAGGAGATCGTCCTGAGCTACCAGAACGGACGCGAAAACAGGTTTGAGTAAGGAACCCGCCACCGTGTAGGAATGGCGGGCTAGAGACTCCAACCTTCTGTCCGTGGGATCCCGAAAAACAGGGGTCTTCTCAGTAGGAATCAAGGTAGCCTTGTTTAACACGGCCACAGTATGATCCACCTGCGGAGGCACACACCATCGCGATTCCGTAGCCGGCACAAAGGGATAAAGCAATTTAAACTGACTAGGAACCATGAATGGACGTTTTAAAGTGCGCCATAGTTCATTCACAGTGTAATGAAATTCAGCGGGGCAGGGAAAAACCTGCGCCGACTTGCGGGTCCTGTGTGTACCAAAAGATGACACAATGCCCGGAGGACTGGGCTCATCCTCCAAATGTATTGTTTCCTTAACAGAAACTATCAATTCATCCATGGTCGCGCGTTCTTCAGGCGACCCCGGGGGAGAAACATCCACCCCCTCCACCTCTCCCCCTCAGAGGGTCCAAGGATGAGCGAGACCCTGAAAAGGGCACGCCCGCCGCAGCAGCCACATCACCATCTGAATCAGAGAAGATAATCTTGGTCTCGTCCTAGCAGCACGTTCAGCCATCAGTACCTCCATTTTGTACATTAAAGACTCCACTACGGCGGCCAAATCAGGTATAACAGGGGCCCCAGCAGGACTGGGGTCCCCCACTAGAGCTGGAGGGAATTTGCTGTCCTGAGATTCCATTGCCCAAGTTAGAAAACAACAGTGCAAGTAAAGGTACTGGCCCTTTAAAATCGCTGCAGAGTGCACAGCCCACCGCTATAATGTACAGTGACTAAGGACCCCCAAAAGGAGAAGAAACTGAGCCAGGAATGACACAACAGAAAGTTATGGAAGAGACAGTCTGCAGAGCCCCACAGAGTGTTACCACATAGATCGTTGCTTCAGAGGAAAAGGAAGTGAGGTCAGAAGAGGCTGAACTATAAGCTGCAATGACCCAGGGAAAATGGCTGCCTATAGAAATGAATGGGAGGCTTCGGGAAAATGGCCGCCGAACATGTGCTCGGAATGATCTTTCTGCCACACGCAAGATGGCGCCAAAAACAGCATGTAATGTAGCCCACAGTGAAGTCAGACATGCCTGCCCATATTAAAGATGGTGGACCGCGCGGTTTCCCCCCCGCTGCGGCTGCCACCACATCGTCTGCACCCCCAGTAAGAAAACACTGAAGTGACACCGGGGAAAGGGGCCCCCAACAATACACAGCACCGCAGCGCATGTACAAAAGACCCCCGCAGGGATCGCCACAGGGAGCCCCACACAGGCACAGACGTGGGGGACTGCGAGCAGGGATGGGTCGTTCATAATGCCAGGATGAAAACATGGCTGAACGCTCGTTGGCGGGCTGGGGGTCCCTCTGCATGGAGAACCAGGGCGGTCAGTCCGAATCCCAGCTCCGCAAGAATCCACCTTCATCCGAAGAATCAACTAAAACTACAGCTGACAAAATAAACAGCTACTATACCAAAGAAAAAAACTGACATTTTCAAAGAAAATCAAAGAAAAAAAAGATTAGAAAGGCTGAGACTGGAGCCCCAGCACAGGGAAAGCCTAACTACTCCTGACGCTAGGAAGAAACAAACTGAGTTGGGAGTGATCACTGCAGGGGGGTATTGACCAGTGGGAAAGCCCCCATGGGTGTTCATATGCAAATGCTTTGTTCTTTTTGACTAAGTCTTATACCTAACTACTCCTGCGGAGCGGAAGTCAATACCCAATAGTGATGACAGAGGTGGCGGCGACTATGATGAACTAATTAAGAGACCAGAGATTGGTACAGAAGTAAAACTTGCCGAGCCATAGGAGAGTTTAATGAGGTGTACAGGTTGATGTTTTCCTACACAAATTCATGTGTCTAAACCTAAAAACAAAAATGCAACATAATTCAGCTTGGTAGTATTTAGATGTGGTGGGTGTACATGTTGTTTATTTTTTATTTAAGACTATTTTTCTTTTAAGGCGTTTTTCTTTATTTTTACCTGGTAATCCTGCAATAACTTACTTCCCATTCCTTTATGCCTACACTCACTTCTCCACTGTATCTATAGGGGCAGCCTGAACTTTAAACATGTCTGCCTTTGTTCATCTCCCATTCATTGTAGTTGCTAAGATTAGTAGTTTACAAAGATATTTCTTTTTTGTACTTGCTCAAAATGTTCTTGGCCTGAAAAAAGAAAAAGGAATGCAGCCACCACCATCTAAGGTAGAGCAAACTGCAATATATTAAATTTTTCTTCTTGAGTTTGGATGCACTATAGGAGACCGCATATAATAAAGTTGTACTAAACTTGGTCAAAAGCAAAACAGTTCTCATGTGCAAGGCTAGGCTGCAGTGTAGAGACACATACCCCACCTAGGTGTTCTCATGCAATATTTTTTAAAGTGGAAGTAAACCCTCCTATCGTTTTAAGCCAAGGAAGCTGCCATCTTGGCCTCTGTTTAATCTAAAAACTGCCATGATGCTGCACATGTGATCAGTTATGACACCAGCTATTAGGGTGGTTTGACAGTTTGGTTGAGAGCGCCACCAATGGAAGTGTTACATTCCCGGCACATGCCAAAAATCTAACTTTTTTGAAACTGTTAAATGGATGGGTTTACTTCCGCTTTAGCTGTCTTCAGCGCCAGGTATCCGCCTCTTGCAGTCAGTGTATACCAGAGCTCACACTTGGGAAGAGAGAAGCAGCACAAGGAACATGCTCATTGGTCTGCAGCATCTACTTTCATTGTCTAGTAATAAGCTGGGGGGGGGGGGGGGGGGACAAGACCTGTGAGCATTACTTAACTACAGCGGAGAAAAATAGTACTCCCTGTAAAAAATCCTGTCTGGAGACTGCACTGTCCATTTGTTAACTCTTCTAGCGAAAGACCAGAAGTTAATGGAAGCAGCACTGAGAGATCAGGAGCCAACAGTTTTGAAAGTTTTAAACTGCAGGTACTGGAGTTCTGTACTGTATGATTAAGATAAGGGGTTTATCCTTCATTTTAGGATAGTGGATGGAGTCATGCAAACGTTATCTGCTCCTGTGGCCAACTGCATGTCAAGGACCACTGGCTTATTGGTTAGATACAGCCCAATATTATAGAGCCTTTCATTCCAAACAACATACAGCGGTTTCAGACTTGTTGGTCATCACACCAGTGTAGTGCATGAAGTATGGAGTGTAGCTCGGGGAACAACTAAAAAGTATAAAATAGGGGCAGTGTTCACCTTCCCTTCTCTCGTTTTTCTATTACAAAGTGACAGCTGCACCAGCAGGAAGGGAGCTGTGCCCGGCTTCCCTTCAAAACCACTGTAGTTGTGATCCTGTCTGTGCTGATGACTGCATTACTGTCTTATCCATTTGATCTGGTTTACTGAAACAGTAAAAAGCAGAAGTAAAATGTGTTTCTATAAATAAATCTGGCCTTTGATGTTCAAATATTTTATTAGCATCAAGCAGAAAAAAGAAATAGCTTCCATCTTCTGATCATACGATTTCCTTCTCGGCTCAGTTGGTTGAGGGTCTGTGGAGAAAGGAAAACAAAAACATGAAAGATAAACTACGATGGTTATGGGTCAACTTTAGTTTTTTCTTGGGTTATTTATTAATAAAAATGTTTTAAAGATACACATTTAATACAAAATGCTTTCATGGCACTCGAACGTATGCTGGTGTTCTAATAAGAAAGCACAACACAATAAAAGGCTCTCTTAAAACTACAAAGCTGGCTAACTTGTTTCTTTCAGGCACAGGAGACTAAAAGGGAAGTGTAACTAAACCCAAAAATTTATTATACTGCAGCTTACCATGGTAGCGTCTGCATTCATTTTCTTTTAACAACCTTTTTGGCCATTTAATTTCACCTTGGTAATCCTGACATAAAAACACTTACTGTCCTAGGGTGACAATGCTAACCAACCTGTATCTATGTAGAAGAAGCATTGTCACCCTAGCACAGGAAGTGTCAGGACTGCAGAATACCTTCCAATCTTCACTCCTCTAGTATATAGTAAATAGCTGGGAAAGCCGATAATATTGTTAGAGATTTCATTTCAGCACACATGAAGATTCTATTATTAACATTTCCTAGAGTGACAACACATCTAGGGACTGATAAGATGGAACACACTACATGTTCTCAGGTTTAGATAAGAGGTCTTTGGCCCCCAGCACCGGCATCTTAAATGTAGGCAGCCAGCTGTGACTTCTTGTGGCTTCATAGTCGGCTGCCAATTTCACATGCTGGAGCCGTGCTTTGTGAATGGTCCCCTCAGACTTGTGATGTGTCTCAGAGGGCCGCGGGGGTGGGGGTGGGGGTGGGTGGTTGGCTTGAAGGAGAACTTTCACTTCGATCACTTAGGCTGCAGGGGTCTCCAAATTATGGCCCTCCAGTTGTTCAGAACTACAATTCCCATCTTGCCTAGTCATGTTTGTGAATACCAGTTTTAAAATGACTCATGGGACGTATAGTTCCGCAACAGCTGGAGAGCCGTAGTTTGGAGATTCCTGGTTAGGGGATCCAAGCAGAAGTGGGACTCTGTCAAAACTAAAGGAGGAAGAGAGGTATTCTCCCCCCCCCCACCCCTTTTGGGTGAAATTTTGCTTTAATGCCAAGTATCTGATCCAGCACAAGTATTTTGATAGAAACATAGAATGTGTCGGCAGATAAGAACCATTTGACCCATCTAGTCTGCCCAATGTATCTGAATCCTATGAATAGTCCCTGTCCCTATCTTATATGAAGGATAGCCTTATGCCTATCCCATGCATGCTTAAACTCCTTCACTGTATTTGCAGCTACCACTTCTGCAGGAAGGTTATTCCATGCATCCACTACTCTCTCAGTAAAGTAATACTTCCTCATATTACTTTTAAACCTTTGCCCCTCTAGTTTAAAACTGTGTCCTCTTGTGGTAGTTTTTCTTCTTTTAAATATGCTCTCCTCCTTTACCGAGTTGATTCCCTTTATGTATTTAAAAGTTTCTATCATATCCCCTTTGTCTCTTCTTTCTTCCAAGCTATACATGTTAAGGTCCTTTAACCTTTCCTGGTAAGTTTTTTCCTGCAATCCATGTACTAGTTTAGTAGCTCTTCTCTGAACTCTCTCTAGAGTATCTATATCCTTCTGGAGATATGGCCTCCAGTACTGCGCACAATACTCCAAGTGAGGTCTCACCAGTGTTCTGTACAGCGGCATAAGCACTTCTCTCTTTCTACTGCTTATACCTCTCCCTATACATCCAAGCATTCTGCTGGCATTTCGTGCTGCTCTATTACATTGTCCTCCCACCTTTAAGTCTTCTGAAATAATTACTCCTAAATCCCTTTCCTCAGATACTGAGGTCAGGACTGTGTCAAATATTCTATATTCTGCCCTTGGGTTTTTACGCCCCAGGTGCATTATCTTGCACTTATCCACATTAAATTTCAGTTGCCAGAGTTAGGTCTCAAAAAAGTCTCATAACTCATTATTTGCAGCATGCTTGTTCCAGGACTGTGACAAACAAGTCAGACAGGTATCTAGCATTTTTTAGGAGGAGTCCTACAACGGCAGGCGATCAGAAAGTATTTTATTACAGTATTATTATTATACAGGATCAGTGTCACTTTAAGTGCCGGTTCACACTATGTCGGATCCGACTTCGGGGTGACCTGTGAAGTCGCGTGCAGTGCGACTTAGGCACGACTTGCACGGACTTCATAAAATGAATGTCTATGCAAGTCGATCCAGGTCGCCCCGAAGTAGTGCAGGACCCTTTTTCTAAGTCTGAGCGACTTGTGTCTCTCCTATTAGAACGGCTCCTGTAGCAGTCAATGGACCGCGACTGTGCACGACTTGTCAGGCTGACCAAGTCGCCTGACAAGTCGTGCTAGTGTGAATGCAGACTAAAATTTACACAACAGGAACCACAGCAATATTGTGAAATGTGCTCTGGGAAGCTCAGACTTGCATTGTCAGCAAACACTGGGATGAATTTACTCAAGGCAAACAGACTGAGCACTTTGCAAGCGCATACACTGCAGAGCTTAGTAAATGAGGGGAAGCTCTGGTGACTTTCATCATCCAACCGTGTGCATGCAAAAAATGCTTTTTTTTTTTTTTTTTTTTTTTTATTTCCTTGCATGTAATTGGGTGTTCTTTGTTAAGTGAAGATTAACCTCATTTACTAAGCTCTGAGGAAACTGCACTAATAGTCTGGCCTCGTTGGATACTAAAAAAGCTTTGACTCGGTAGAGTAGCCTTATTTTTTTTCTCTCTGTTCAAACTCTATGGTTTTGGGCCTACGTTTGTGTCCAGGGTAAGGCTACTATATACTGATCCAGTAGTGCGGTTACATATCAATCTTACCTCCGATCCCTCTCCTATATTTCGAGGAACTAGACAGGGGTGTCCCTTATCTCCCCTTCTATTTGCCCTGGTCATTAAGCCGTTAGCTGCAAAGTTGAGAGCTGATAGTTCCTTCTCTGGGATAGCTGGAGGAACATGTGCTTTTGTACGCAGATGACATGCTTCTGTATTTACAGGATCCGGGTCCCTCCCAATCTGCTGCCTTTGCCCCGATTCAGGAATTTGGGGACTATTCAGGGTTTTGTATAAATTGGTCTAAATCCTCTCTGTTCCCTATTGATGACATTCTGGGGGTCCCTGGGGATTGTCCCATCTCATTGTCCACCTCTTTCTGTATTTGGGAGTTCAAATCCAACTACTGGTCTCTAAATTCTTGGACAATAATTTGTCGCTGGTGGTGGGGGCATTTGGAGAGAAGGCACGAAGGTGGCAGACCTTACCGCTTACACTAATGGGGAGAATTAATTTATTTAAAATGATTTTCCTCCCTAAATGTTTGTATATACTATCTAATTCACCTATGTATGTGCTGAAACAGATCTTTTAAACTGCAGAATCCACAGTCTTAAATTTTCTATGGGGTTCTGGTACCTCAGAGTATCCTTAGCGGTTCTGAAGTTACCCTTGGCCATTGGGCGGACTGGATTTATGGTATTATTTTGCTTCTCAACTGACTTTTCTTCATTGCGTTTTTTTTTCCCTAGACCCGTAACGTGACGACTGTAGTGGTGGCAACATCGTTTCAGGCTTTCCTTATTATGCTTTATAGGGGAGGAGTCCCAGGTAGGAGGTAGGAGAAGTTATGTCTCTCTCGGGGTAGATTTTTCATATAGCCTCCCATATCCTAGATGATCCATCATTGTCAGTGTCCCCTAATAGTCCTCTCTGGTTCAACTCATCCTTAAAAACCAGGCTTTTTCTGGAACTTTTTGCTTACAAGTTTACATTTTTTTTTTTGTGCTAGAAAATTACTTGGAACCCCCAAACATTATATATATATGTATATATATATATATATATATATATATATATATATATATATATATATATATATATATATTTTTTTTTTTTTATTTTTTTTTTAGCAGAGACCCTAGAGAATAAAATGGCGACCGTTGCAATATTTTATGTCACATTGTATTTGGGGAAAAAATACACTTTGAATTAAAAAAAAAAAAAAAAACAGTAAAGTTAACCCAATTTTTTTGTACAATGTGAAAGATGATATCACACCGAGTAAATACATACCTAACATGTTGTGCTTTTAAATTGCGCACACTCGTGGAATGGCAACAGACTACGGTACTGAATCTCCATAGGCGACGCTTTAAAACATTTTTACAGGTTAAGAGTTACAGATGAGGTCTAGTACTAGAGTTATTGCTCTCGCTCTAAGGATCGTGGCGATACCTCATGTGTGGTTTAAACACTGTTTACATATGTTGGGGCAACTTAAGTATTCGCTTCTGCGCGTAACCATGGAGAGACGAGGCGCTTTCCTTTTTTTTTTTCTTCCTTATTTTACTTTTTATTTTTACTGTCCCTTTAATTTTTTTTTTATGAATTATTTTCCTATTACAAGGAATGTATTTAGCATGACAGGTCCTCTTTATTGAGAGAAAAAAGAAAAAACGGACGTAGCGCCTCTAAGTGCAGTATGTTTAATAAAGTCTACGCACACAAATGTACATAATAACTCACAAGAAGGTGGAAGACAATCGGCTCAATGCATAGTCAGGAGTAGAGCTGTCCATGGCGCCAATGCGATGAGATGGAGGAATCCTATCCGGTAGATGGTGTGGGAGGACAGGAAGACGCCGGCTACTGTCTTTCGGAACCGGCTCTCGTGGCAGGCTGGGACTCAGCGTCAACCCCGTTACGTCAGCAAGGTCAGGGTGCACACGACGCGTTTCAGAGCATGCGCCAAGCTCATGTGGAGCATGCGCGCTCTTTTCTCAAGTGTTGGTACCTGTATCACACTGGTGACCATATCACACTGGACCAGAGCGCCAGCTAATCTTTTATTTTCTCTCTATTGAGAGATCTGGGGTCAAAAAGACCTCAGATCTCATTTACTTTTAAAAGCAAAAAAAAAAAAAGAGACATTTTACACTTAACCGAAAAAAAAAAAAAAAAAAAAATCGGCCCTTTAAAACAGAGCGCCACCCAAAACGGGAAGCTCTGCTTGTTCGCACCCTCTCTCCCTCCACTGCCACATCTGGTCACTTTATTTTTTTTAGGTAAACGAGGGGTGATGATACCTGTCAAAATCAGGTACCCGCCCCCACTTCCAGGTAAGATCTCCACACAACGATCACGGCGATCTATGAAATTTCCGGCCCCTCCTCCTTCCCCCACACAGACTTCTGGGTGACACATAGGTCACAGAAGACAGCAGGACAATTCAGAAAGTGCAGTGCGACTCGCTCATGCGCAGTAAAAAAAAACAGGCTGTGAAGCGCAAGGCTTCACTTCTTGTTTCCCTTAGTGAAGATGCCGGCCACTGCCCCCAGAGCAGATGTTAGGGGTGCCGACATTGCGGGATACCTGGACGGGTAAGTGTCCTTGTGTTAGAAGTCAGCAGCTACAGTATTTGTAGATGCTGACTTTGAATTTTTTTTTTTTGACATGCTGGAACTCCCCTTTAATGCTGTTAAGGGACGTCAGATGTCGCTCCGGCCCTCCAAGGGCATAGAGTCAAGTTGGGGCCATCTTACCCTCACTCGACTTCCGGCCCATCCCTCGAGCACATTGGATTAGTTTCCATCATTACCAATCTCCCCAGTAAGCGGGAGAAATTACCCGGAAGTGGCGGGAGGGACCTTTCCTGCCGCCTCTAAAAGTGATCTCGCAGCAAATGTGCTGCTGAGACCATTTTTATTATGTAGACAATCCCCACAGAACAAGAAGATCCCGGGGTTTTGGCTGCTAGCTGCTGTCATAAGAATTGTATTTAGCGTCAAAGTAATGACGTAAATGTACTGTGGGCGGTCATCAAGTGGTTAAATTGGAGGGGGCTTTCTATGGGATCGTTATGGAATTAGGTACGTACATCAACTGTTTCAGGAAGGGGAGAAACCCACTTTTGAGCAGTTGTGTAGGAACTTCGGGGCAGCTAGGTCACAGGTATTTAAAATACGCACAGCTTCGTCACACAGCAAAAACACAGTTTGTGATTTGGGTTGTCCAGTTCAAAAATACCCACTTAGAAGCTGTTTTACTTGATCCAGATTCTGCTAATGCAACTTTGTCTAGTAATAAAAACCTTTTTTTTTTTAGTAAGTCAAGCCCTCTTTCTTTCCCATTCGTCTCATTTTTCATATTATTATTAATATTATATACGCACAGCATTTACACTATACTCAAGGCAAGAGTTGGAAATTCCTATTTAAAATATCTGCCCAATACAGGAGACCTAAAAATGCTGACTGGCTGTCCTGCTGATCTAATTCCATTTGTGAGTGGCAATAAGGTGAACATGAGAATAGCGGAGAAACACACAAAAAACAATAAGCACATACTTGGCCCATTCCACATTCAGAATAAGGTGATCATAACCAAAGCCAGAAACGCCAGCGATGGCCCGAGCGGCATCTTCCCTTCGGTGGAAGCTGATGAAGGCAAATCCCTGTGGGGAGAAGAGAATGATACTAGAGCATCAGAAAGGAACTTTACTTCAAGCCTACAAAATCTACATGTCCCATTACATTTACCTACACTGCAAGAGAGCAGAACTTGTTGGTTGCAATTAGCAACAGGAATAGCTCTTCCTTTGGAGAACGTGTATGCTAAAAGTAGGCTTAAAATATTAAATTGTGGTAGGGTGTGCCCAAGTCGAGCTAGTCATAAATTTCAAAGAAACCTTCCAAACTCCAAAGACATTAGCCTTCACCAAAATGTACTGTTTCAGGATAATATCAAAGGAAGTCCACCTGACATGTTTTACCCAGAAAGAGCTTAAAGAGGAACTTTAACAGTTCTTTGGTTCAAGGCCTTTCTGGGTGAAACATGTCAGGAGTTAGGCTTAGTCTAGGCAGATTTCCTGTGACCTTGTCTTGGAACAATAAAGTTTGGTGAAGGCTGATGTCATTGGAGTGTGGACAGTTTCTTTATTTCACATGGGAAGCAGTGATGAGCTTGACTGGCCAGTACCACTAAACTGCAGGTTTATAAGAAGTGGCTTCCTCTGGTCTAGTGGTCACAAATCTCAGCTGAACCAATGCATGAAGGGCAGCTGATGGCAACAGAACATTCCATATGGGATTGGTTACCTTGGATTGCCCGGTGGTCTTGTCTTTAGCCAGGTAAATTCTAGAGATGGATCCAAATGGTCTGAAGAGCTCCTGCAGGTCAGTTTCCCGGGTGTCTTCAGATAAGTTGGTGACACGGATGGTAGCGTTGTCATCAGCTGCAGAAGAGATATAGAAGAGCAGAGGGTTAAAGCACAAGCAATCTTTGCACTCAAAACTGTCCCCACAACATCTGGTTTAGAGGATCCCGTAACTCCAAGAGCCATTCACATGTGAAAGAACGTGAGAGCCATCTGTGACCATGCTTTTTTAACCACTTAAGGACCGCCCGCCGCAGCAGCCCCTCCTACGCGAACCAACGTAGTAATATGTTGGTCGCGCATATGGGTCTAGGGGGCGAGCGTGCGCCGCTGCTGGCGCGCTCCCGTCCTCACTAGGCAGCAGTGAAGCCAATGCACGGGGCCAGCGGCCGTGATTGCCGCTGGGCACCCGTGATCGCTCCCCGCTGAGAGAGAAGGACGGGCAGCTGTTGTCTCTCTGGAATGATCACAGAGCTCATGTAATCCTTCTATATAGAATCACAGGTCTCTATGATCCTTTCAAAAGCCCATCCCCCCCACAGTTAGAAACACTCCCTAGGCTTACATTTAACCCCTTGATTACCCACTGTGTTAACCCCTTCCCTGTCAATGTCATTATTACAGTAACATTATTACTGAAATATTGTCACTGGTCCACGCAAAAGTGTCAAAAATGTCAGTTAAGGGTCTGATCTGTCCGCCGCAATGTCGCAGTCCCGCTATATTTTTTTTTTTTGAATTGTCAGTCTTTTTTTGTTTATACTGCAAAAATACAAAATCGCACAGGTGATCAAATACCACCAAAAGAAAGCTCTATTTGTGGGGAAAAAAGAACATCAATTGTATTTGGGTACAGTGCCGCACCATCGCGCAATTTTCCGTTAAACTAACGCAGTGCTGAATCGCCAAAAATGGCCTGGTCATTAAGGGGACAAATCCTTCCAGTCCAGAACTGGTTAATAGAGATGCAATGAAATTTCAGCGGCTGAAACATTTCGCCCGAAAATGGTGTTTTCGGCATTTTGCCGATAAAGAAAAATGTGCCGATAATGGCACCATAAAAGCATGGGATTTTACTGTGATTTTGATGCGATTTTACTGTGCTTATTGTGTCTTTTTCAAAGGTCATGTGACTCGAAAACCCGCATCCAAAATTTATTAAAGGTGCGTTATTAATGCGTTTTGCATTTTTGGTGTGTTTTTTTTAACTAATCAAAAATGCACCAAGCAAGATTTTTATGAGCACAAGGAAGCGCAATGGACCAGTTTAACATACAAAGGGATGCATTTTTCTTGAGCTTTTCTTGTGCTAAAGGTGCCAATAATGACCGACAATAAATTCATAGTAATTTAAATTCATGAAAATAAATTAAAAAGTCGAATACACTTTTATATAAAAATATATATATTTTTTTTAAAACTTGCAGGATTTTTTTTGCCAAAAAAGGAAAAATCGGATTTTTGTAAGATCTTACCGTAAAATCCTTTTCTCTTAGCTCATTGACAAACGTAGTCTTCTTGATTCACAAGAACTGGGTTATGTTGTCTCCGCAGGAGCAGGACTAGGCAGAAAGAAAAAACGTTCTGGCTCCACCTTAGGGGCAGTCCCTGAGGGTATATCCTCCCTCTCTCTGCTACAAGGCATCAGTTCTGTCACAAAGCAGCAACAGAGAATTTAACCCAACCCAACTCAATGATAGAGGGGCGGGTACTACGTCTGTCAATGAGCTAAGAGAAAATGATTTTACGGTAAGATCTTACAAAAATCCGATTTTCTCTGTCGCTCATTGACAGACGTAGTCTTCTTGATTCACAAGAACTGGGACATCCAGAAGCAGTGCCACAAATGAGGGGTGGGATTGACCGAAATCAAAATCCAATCTAGAAGGCCCAACCGGAGCCAACCAGAAGTATCAAAGGACTCATCGAGTAAACAGATGAGACCTACCCCACAAATCCTCGAGGTAGACCAACAGTCTCCTCAAACAGTGGCCTGCAGGAACCTTGCGGCCAGAAGAGGCATCCGACGATGCCATCACATAAACCTTATACAATATTGTAAAGGTATGAACCGACGACTAAACAGTCGCCTTGAAAACCTGAACCACTGACGCCTGATGGCGGAAGGTCCAGGAAACTCTAAGCGCCCGAGTAGAATGCGCCTTAACAGGGAACGGGGGATCCCGACCCTTAGATAAAATAAGCCTATACCACCGTCTGTCTGATCCATCTAAAGATGGTCGCAGCAGAACAGGCAACCCCTTCTTAGGGCCATCCGTGATCACAAACAGTGAATCCGTGTTACAAATTGAATCCATAGTATTCAAATATATCCTGATCGCCCGAACTACATCCAAGGAATGCCATGCAAATTCTCGAGGATGATTGGGCTAAGGACATAGGAAGGACAATACATTGTCCTCATTCAATGAAACTTTGAAACCACCTTAGGAAGGAAGGATGGATTCGGCTGAAGAACAACCTTATCCCTATGAACCACCGGATCTGGGGAACAACAGGATAATGCAGCCAGTTCTGACACCCTGCGTGCAGAAGTGATAGCCACTAAGAAGGCCACCTTCTGGGATAAAGTAAGCAAGGGAATCTCCCTGATATTTTCAAAGGGAGGTGTCTGAAGAACCGACAGCACCAAATTAAGATCCCAGGATGGTAACGGCGCGTGCACTGGCGGAGCCAGGTGTCGCACCCCCTGGATGAAATTCCGCACCAAGGAATGAGTAGCCAAAGGCTTCTGAAAGAAGATAGCAAATGCTGAAACCAGACCCTTGATAACACTCAAGGCCAGCTTCTGCTCAACTCCCTGTTGCAGAAAGCCAATATTCGGACTACCGAATAAAGATGTAGATGGAACCCAAGGGATTCACACCACACAATACAAGACTTCCATGTACGATGATAATCTTTCTGGAAGTCGCTTTCCCTGTTTTAACTAGAGTAGGAATAACTGAAGCTGACAATCCCTTGTCCTTCAGCACCTGGGTCTCAATAACCAGGCCATTTAAAACCAGCGATCGTAAAGCAGGATGGAAGATCGGTCCCTGAGACAGTAGGTCCTCCCTGAGAGGAAGTCTCCACGGGATGTCCGCCACCAGTCTGACCAAGCCGGCGTATCAAGCTCGACGAGGCCAGTCGGGAGCTACCAGGATTACTGGAATTCCTTCCTCCTCTATCCTGCGAAGAAGTCTTGGCAGTAACCCAAGAGGAGGGAAGGCATACATTAGCTGGTATTGCCCCCATGGGGTGACCAGTGCGTCTGCGGTCTCTGCTAGAGGATCGCGGGAGCGAGCCACGAATCTCTGTACTTTTCTGTTGAATCGTGATGCCAACAGATCCACATCCAGGGTGCCCCAACGTAGGCACAACTGGTGGAAAACTTCTGGATGAAGGGACCATTCCCCCTGATCCGGAGTCTGACGGCTGAGATAATCTGCCTGCCAATTTTCCACCCCCGGAATGAACACCGCAGAGATAGCTGGAACAAATCGTTCCGCCCAGCGAAGAATGCAAGCCACTTCTTTGGCCGCTCGGACACTCTTGGTGCCCCCCTGGTGATTGACATAAGCCACGGCCGTGGCGTTGTCCGACTGGATCCGAACCGGGCTGCCCTGGAGCTGCTCGGTCCAGTGAATCAGACAAAGTCTGATCGCTCTCAGTTCCAATACATTTATCGGCAACCTGGATTCTTCCAGGGACCAAAGTCCCTGGACAGATAACTGACCGAGAATTCCTCCCCATCCGGATAGACTGGCATCCGTGGTCACTATCGTCCAATATATTGGCAGAAATGACTTTCCCTGGCTGAGCATCGGAGACCGAAGCCACCAGACCAGAGACTCTCTGGTCTGTTTGCTCAATCGGATCCGATTGTCCAGGGATTCCGGATTCCGATTCCATCTGAGAAGAATCTCTTGCTGAAGAATTCGGGTATGGGACTGGGCAAATGGGACTGCTTCGAAGGAAGCCACCATCAACCCCAGAACCCTCATGCAAGTTCGAAGAGAAGACCAGCTGTTGGATAGTAACAACTGGACTGCTGATTGAATCTTCCGGAGTTTCCCTACCGGAAGGAAAACTCTTGACCTGACTGTGTCTAGAATTAGACCCAGATATTCGAGCCTCTGGGTGGGAACCAGAAATGACTTTTGCTGGTTCACCAGCCACCCGAATTCCTGTAAAGAAATTATAGTAATTTCTATGTTTTGTAGCAGGGTCTGAGGAGACTCTGCATGAAGCTCTTTGGCGCAGTAGTGCCAACATTGGGGCCAACACCTTCGTGAAGACCCGAGGAGCCGTGGCGAGACCGAAAGGTAACGCCACAAACTGATAGTGGTTCTCTTCTACGGAAAAGCGTAGAAACCGCTGATGTCCTGCGAAAATGGGAATGTGAAGATAGGCGTCCTTGATGTCTATGGACGCTAGGACATCCCCTGGATGCAGGAAGGCTGCTACTGTGCGAATGGATTCCATCTTGAATTTCCTTATGTTGAGAAAGGAATTGAGTGCCCTTAAGTCCAGAATTGGACGCACTTTGCCCTCTTTCCTGGGTATTGTAAATAGGTTTGAATAAAACCCTTGAAAACGTTCTGTCCAAGGAACGTGGACTACCACTCCTTGTTGTAGTAAATCCGTGACTGCTCTCCGCAGATCTTCTAAACGATCCGGAGATAGTCGGATGTTGGAAGGGAAGAATCGCGCCGGTGGGAGAGATCGAAACTCGATCTTGTACCCTGACCTTATGACTTCGCAAACCCACTTGTCCGGGATTCTGGAAAGCCATGGATCCGGGAACCGGCGAAGACGTCCCCCCACCCCAATTATGGGTGGGGGCGCACCTTCAGGCTTTGGACGATTTATCTTCAGGTCTGGAGGGGGCGGGCTTTTGCTTGCCCGACCAACGTCCCCTGAAGCCTCCTGAAGGAGCTTTGGAGGACTTAATTTTTTCACCCGCGGGACGAAAAAACTTTGTGAGCAGAGAAAGAAGGCCCTCGTCTTTGACGAGTTCCTTTACCCTTAACATTTTGCGGTAAAAAGGTGCTCTTTCCACCCGTGAGATCCTTAATGATCTCATCTAAGTTGGCTCCAAATAGACGCTCTCCTAAAAAGGGGATATTAGCCAATGCTTTTTTGAAACCTTGGTCGGCTAACCAACCTTTTAGCCACAGTGTACGCCTGAGAACCACTGCTGAAACTGATGCTCGCGCCAATAATGGAGTGGCGTCTAACGCCGCATCACACACAAACTGTAACCCCTGTATCATTTGTTCCAACAAATCTGATACCGCCTGAGGGACCTCTTCTAAGTCCCGGCGTAACCACTTGGTCCATTCAGTTACAGTCTGCGAAACCAGACCAATAGCAATTATTGGTCTGAAAGCTGATCCAATCAAGGAAAACATGGTGCGAGACATAGCTTCTATCTTGCGATCCACTGGATCTTTAAAAGACGGAGCGTCTTCTAAAGGAATAACCGTGGCTTTATTGAATCTAGCAATTGGTGAATCCACCACAGGTGGTTCTGTCCATTTCTTAATGAGGGTTTCCTCAAACGGATAACGCCTGTTAATGCGTTTAGAAATAGCAGAGGTGCGTTTTGGCAGACTCCATTCTTCCTTGATTGGATTGCCAAAACATTTGGGCAATGGAAAAACCTTCGCCACTTTCATGCGTTTTTTAGTCCCAAAAGGGATTTCAGTTTCAGCTATTTCCGACGGAATACCCTGTAATCTTAAGGTTTCTTGAACAGATACAATGAGTGCGTTTACCAACGCTTCCTCTCGGGCTATGGCTGATGCCGAAACATCCTCCTCACTGTCTGAAGAGACAGTACCCGAGACACCAATCCCAGATGAAGTACCTGCAACTGCAGAAATAGGCTCAGAGTCTGAATCCGAAGTTTCAGATAATAAGGGGTTAGGCGGGGGTCGCTTTCTTGCGCCCTGTCCCTGACAAGCCACTTCCACCCGGGACACAAAAGTTTCCATAATAGCTGACAATGATTCAACCGTCAGTGTGGTGCTGGAGGATCCTGCAGACACCTCGAGGGGATCCGGTGGAGATACATGAGTGGCAGGGTCCATGTTAATTCAGGACACCTCTGCCAGTAAAAACAAAAATACTTTTTTTTTTTTAAATCAAAAAAATATTTATGTGTCTCCCCCTAGCGCAATAGCGCCCCTCAGAGTACCTGCTTCTCGATCCCCACAGAGAGAGAGAGGGACCCCCAAGGCTCACCACCCGATGCAGAGAAGTTTCCAACCAACTGCAGTCAGCGTCTGTCTTTTACAGACTGGAAAGAGCTGTGTTCGTTTTCCCGGGTAGAAGGACGTGGCTCCGCCCCCTGTGTACGCCTTTCGGCGTTCCCAGCTCTCCACGAGGTAGCTGGGCTCATCAAACATGGCCGCCCCCATACAGGAGACAATAGACTCCAAAAACATGGCGGCTGGCGTGACCTGAGGACATACATGCACCCGGTCTACGGCAAAATGGCGGCGGACCGCCGAAATCGTTTTTCCCAGCACATCCACCTGCATATCTGCTAAATGGCGGTTTATCGATCTGCAGGAGGCCACTACAATTAAGGTAGGATTATACCTCCTATGTCTGCTGTAATACTACAGTCTGCTGGGTAGAGTGTTAGCTCTCAAACCAAGTCCACTTCCCACCAAACACTACTGTATTTACAAGGGGGACTTTTTTAGTGTCAGATATATACTGACCATGTATGGAGGGGCCCATAATTCATACTGCCTCATAACGAGGAAAAAAGGGAACGTTTACTCACCATACCGAACCGACAGGCACCCTCTCTTCACAATACCCTCTCCACCGGGGTGGGGGGTTGTGGACCACTCCGGACGCCTCGACTCTCTGGTTCCTGGCGTCCAAGCGAGACTTTTAACTCGCAAGGTCAGTCCCTCCAATGGGACTCCGTCGCGGCCGACCCAGCGCGGAGCTCTGGTCTGCGCGCGCTCGTAGGCAGAAACCGGGGTGACCACTGGATCTCAACATCCAGCCCGTCGCCCGGCCCCGCATACTTACTTGAATGTGTCGCGGCCGACCAAGCGCAATGCAATGGTCTGCGCGCGCTCGTAGGCCGGCTGGGGTGACCACTAGTTTCGCCCAGTCCGGCGTATTTGCTTGAAGATCTCACAGGAAAAAAACACTGGTGAAAACTACCTAAAAAATATTTTTTCTAAAGAAAAAATCTTGCCAGGACCAAAAAGATCCCAGCAAGGAACTTAGGTCCTTACTCCTGACTAGACAGAAAAAAACTGATGCCTTGTAGCAGAGAGAGGGAGGATATACCCTCAGGGACTGCCCCTAAGGTGGAGCCAGAACGTTTTTTCTTTCTGCCTAGTCCTGCTCCTGCGGAGACAACATAACCCAGTTCTTGTGAATCAAGAAGACTACGTCTGTCAATGAGCGACAGAGAAATGACATTTTCAGTACTAAAATTTCCATTTGGTGCACCTCTACTATTTAGCATAGAACAGCTAAGGGGAGGGTGGCTACATACACAATTTAAAGGATTTTAACCAAAACCAAGGAAACTGGTCAAGAGAAAAATAGGACAGCTGAAGAATTGCTTCAGAAAATGCTAACTGACTGGCTGGATTGCTGACCTCTGACTTGTATACTTAAAGTGATTGTACCCAAAAAAGTATGTAGATCAAGAAAGAACAAGTCTTTGTCAACATGCTTGTTAACTCAAAGTTTTGAAGCATAATGGTCAGTATGACAGCCAGGCAGGTAGAATTTTTTGGAGCATACAGACACCAATACAACCAAGCAAGTTATGTAAGAATTTCAACTGATGTTATACTAGTCCAACACACTGACCACAGATCAGAAACTCACAACTTGATCAATTAACATTAATTCAATAACGTATTTGTGTCATTTGATTACTGCAAGCAGTGTAAGCACCTGAATTTCACTGGGTATCACCCGTTTTTAATCCGCTGTATAGCGAAGCTCAGACTGTAAAAGAGAGAAGTTCTCCTGTGTCAAAAGGAAACATGCTGAAGAGAGCAGAGTAACAGAGAGGAGCTCATCAGTCTGCTGCTTCTTCCTTTACTTTACTGTCCCAGGCTGAGGGAACGGACAAGACCTGTAAGGCCCATTTCACAGCACAATGATCCGCTTATTGCACAAATGTTACATCATGCATTAACATGCATTGTGTGCATTTGAATGGGCTGGCTTATGCACGACAAAGAACCAAAAATTGCTCCTTCATACATTTTGGCTATCATAGTGCAAAATTCATTCTGTTATGGTGCACTGCGCTAGTGTGCCATTCAGAATAATAGAATGCAACAATAGTGTGCATTACAGCTGTGCACTGGAATGAGTGGGCTCCAAGTGTTCCTAAACTTAAGCAAAGAAAAATTGGCTGTGCTGCTTGGCAGAGCTGTGTAAATCTGAAGACTGGATAGACAGAAATACAAATCCTTTGGCAGTGTGTTGCTATGGCTAATTTAGTAATTTCTGTAGCATTAATATGGAACATTTTAAGACCATGTATTGTTTTTATAAGCCAATATTGCCATATTCATATGCTAATGAACCAGTCAGACTGGTTCATGAAGCTCAGGACAAGAAATATTGCTACAGGAAATATTGGGAGGGGAAAGAATGGACACAGCCATGTGCTGAGAAACAAAGGAACTGGTAGCCCCGCAGGACTCAAGGAAAAAAGCAGTCTGGAAGATTCTGGATCCTGGCAGTTAAAATATTTTCCCTATATAGAGGTCATCTGTGTATTTAGTTGTCTGCCTAAAGTTCAGTTTTCCAGTTCAGTAGTAGAGTGGGTGATCTAGAGAATCATCTCACTGCCATTGACGGGTTTCTGAAGATAAAATGGCAGTTGCTTTACTGGAACTTTTTTAATTTCACATCAGCAGAATATTTGAATTGGCTGAACTTTGATCTTCTTTTCCAACTTATTTTATAATTTAGTAGAACAGTGTGCTTAAAGCAGTAGCAAACCGCCAAAAAAAATAAAGAATCTGCTCCCTGCAAATTGCACCACATACTACCACATTATGAAAGACTAACCTGAAAGCGAAGCCCTCCAGCGGCATGCTGTCACCGCTCACAAGGCTTCCATCGTCACCCAGTCTTTCTTCCAGGTTCGCGGGCTGCAACCACTTGACTGGCTGAGCCGTGATGCATGCACATGGGAGTAATAGCTCTATGGACAGCACGTTGTCCACTGACAGCGCAGTGCACATGCGCCAGTGACATCACTGGTGCTGCTAAAGTAAATATCTCCCAAACAGTACAAGATTAGGAAATATTTACTGTACCTATAGGTAAGCCTTATTTATAGACTTTCATGTAGGTATAAATAGAAAAAAAAACACCTTTACTACCACTTTAGGCCACGGATGGGTAAACTCACTGATACCGTACCAGGTACCTTCTTGACATCTCAAGCCCATCCCAATAGCGGCATTTTCCGGCATCTTACCTCTACGGTTAGGTTGCATGGACTCTCCTCTTCGGGTCGCTCCATCTCTCAGACTGGGAGGAACGTATTTTCCTGTTTTGCTAACAGGAGCCTGAGCTGGTTCCGGTTCTGTGAAGGAGATATATTCTATAATCAGCACATTTAATGGATGGTCATAATATATCTTTCAGCCTTTTAATAACTTAGAGTACTCACCACCGGTCCCAGGAGCTTTCTCCTTGTCTGCTGTGGACAGACCCAGCTGCTCAGCCAGCTCCTTCTGCATTGGACCCAAAGTGTCTTTGTATGGACACCTGGTGGTCCAATGATCTCCCTTACAGATTCTACAAGACACGATCTTCTGACCCTTCAGCTTGTTCATGGGGTCTTCCTCCTCCTGGTTATTCAGATCCTGAAAAATAAGCAGAACATCAAGAAGAGTTATTCCCATAATTCAACCTGCTATGTCATTAAAGGAAACCTGTGTCTTGCATGTGTGTCATTTACACAACCCAATCTCCTAAACTGCAATATTATTAAAGGGAACCTGAGCCCCGCATGTGTGTCATTCACACAACCCAACCTACTAACCTTCTACCTTATAAAAAAATAAACGTAATCTGAGAAAAGTTGGCATCCATTTCTAAACCCTCCATTTGAAAAATTCAAATAGTTTTTTTTTTTTTTTTTTTTTGGGCTGTCAGCAATGGAAGTCCCGATTTTTAATGACAAGTCTTTTTAAACTGTATCTGAGAACCAAAAACTGAAACTGTAATATTTAAAATTCAAAGCAAACAACTCTCCATGTCTACATGCTTTTAGTTAAGAAATCACTTTGAACCCCCCCTAGCATTTCTAGCAGCTGCGTTCTTGAGTAATGGCAGATGATTCATGAAGAATTTACTTCCTGGAATCCATCTGCCCTTAGCTCAGATATGCAGACAGGAGGGAGTGCTTACCTGAGCCCCTAAAAAAAAGCCTATGAAAATTCCTGGGGTGTTGGCCTAGGCCAAAACCCAGGGCGCAAATAAATAAAAAAAAAAAGGTATATATAAAATACCTTCTTGACTTATTACTAGCAGCATAAGGACTAAAAGCAGGTAATGTTGATAATGGGAATGCTGGGTTCACACTGGTGCGATGCGGGAACCACCGATTCCTGTGCAGGTTCCCACACCGCAGCAGACTTGCAGGCAGTTCACACTGCTCTCTGCGAACAGCTAAATAAAATAACCCAATATTATCTGTGCTTGGCTGAAAAAAGATTGGTTGGCTGCCAGCACCAACAGGTTTTATATACATCCATAAAACAATTACAATACACAAAGGGTGCAAGCGCCACATAAAAGTTCAAGAAAGTCCAAAAAGCACTACTTGTAAAATCCACCAGCTGAAGATGGTAAAGAAGTCCCCATGCCAACTGCGGTGAGACGGAATAGGAAGGCACTTATCACCATTGTGAGGAAGGTGGCAAATTTACTTACCAGATTTTATTGACCTTCAAATAATAGAAAGGTCAATAACTGCATGTGTAGGAAACAGGGCAAAAAAGATCAGCGGCTTGTACCAGACACCCACTATATATATCCTCCACTGTGGCTCCTTATAAGAGGTGTATCCCTTATTCCTGAGGCAGGAGTCTCACATTCCCTGCAATGTGTGCATTGCTCTTTTTACCTGCATACTTACAGTACATCCAGGCCTCTCCTTCCACCTTCCTGAGACTCTGAGCCCAGTCACAGTCACTTTTGATGTAAATCCTGGCAGCCATTTTGCTAGAGACCGCTCTGCAGAGGCTTTGCAAACCGCTGCAGGTGTCAATATAAAGTGAATGACAACCCCAAATCAGTTAGCAGAATGCAGTGCGAACTGTGAATTCAGATTGCATGAGTGTTCTTCAGACCCATGTGATCCGATTCCAGTGCGGACGAAAAAAAAAAAGGTCCTGCACCATTTTGGCCTGAATGCGATGAAATTTTAGCCATATAAGCTGTGCACAGGAATGCGGTGCGAATCACATGTGATGTCTGCAATCCCATTAGTGTGAACCCAGCCTGAGACAATTTAGTTCCGGGTTATAAAAACAAAGTATTTCTCTGCATGTGTTGCTGCAATTTTTTTTACCCAACACTCTGAAAATGCTTTAGGATGAAACCATCAAACCCAAAAACAAAAATGTAATAGACTGCAGTATACTAATCCCTATAGTGGCTGCTTTAGTGCCGGGTCACACTTGTGCGATGCGGGAAGGCTGCGAATATGCAGCGTGTTCCCACATCGCAAACGCACCCCTGGCAGTTCACACTGCCATATGCGATACGCTGGGGGTGTCAATTAAATGTTAACGACAACCCCAGTTTGATCGCATATCGCAGTGCGATCTGACAGTTCGCACAGGATCGGATCGCACAAGTGTGAACCACTGTGCAATCCGATCCTGATGCGGCTGGAAAAATGCCTCATGTGCGACTTTTGTGCGGGTGCAGTGCGAATTTAGCCAAAGTGTATGGCTGAATTCGCACCGCACAGCCGATCGATGTAATGAAGGAGCAGTGCGCTCCGATATTACATGCGATCGCCGCACACGCTATAGTGTGAACCAGCACTTAAGTGTTCACTTTTCAGTCTTTTCCCCCCTTTATTTTAACTGGTTGATCCTGCCAGTAACATACTTGTCACTCACTGCACTGTATATTATGGAGGAGCGACGTTGTCACCATGCACTGCTCTCCTTATTTAAACTACAAACACATCCTATTCCCCTTACATATGGAGGAGTTTTGTAGTTCACAGAAGACATCTGGGATTAAAGCGGAACTTCATCCTAAAGAGGAAGTTCTGCTTAAAGTCCTCCCCCCCCCTCCTCTACCACATTCAGCACATTTTTATTTATTTTTTTTTGGGGGGGGGGGGGGAGCAAGGAACTAGTTTTGATACAGTATTTCACAAAAGTGAGTACACCCCTCACATTTTTGAAAACAGTTTATTATATCTTTTCATGTGACAACACTGAAAATATGACACTTTTCTACAATGTAAAGTAGTGAGTGTACAACTTGTATAACAGTGTAAATTTTCTGTCCCCTCAAAATAACACACAGCCATTAATGTCTAAACCACTGGCAACAAAAGTGAGTACACCCCCAAGTGAAAATGTACAAATTGGGCCTAATTAGCCTGTGGTTGTCTTGGTCTTGAAGGTGCGTTTGGGGTCGTTATGTTGGAATCCTGCCCTGCAGCCCAGTTTCTGAAGTGAGGGGATCATGCTCTGCTTCAGTATGTCACAGTACATGTTGGCATTCATGGTTCCCTCAATGAACTGTAGCTCCCCAGTGCCAGCAGCACTCATGCAGCCCCAGACCATGACACTCCCACCACCATGCTTGACTGTAGGCAAGACACACTTGTCTTTGTACTCCTCACCTGGTGGCTGCCACACACGCTTGACACCATCTGAACTAAATAAGTTTATCTTGGTCTCAACAGACCACAGGACACGGTTCCAATAAACCATGTCCTTAGTCTGCTTGTCTTCAGCAAACTGTTTTCTTGTACATCATCTTTAGAAGAGGCTTCCTTCTGGGACAACAGACATTCAGACCAATTTGATGCAGTGTGCGGCGTATGGTCTGAGCACTGACAGGCTGACCCCCCCTCCCCACCCCTTCAACCTCTGCAGCATTGCTGGCAGCACTCATACATCTATTTCCCAAAGACAACCTCTGGGTATGACGCTGAGCACGTGCACTCAACTTCTTTAGTCAAACATGGCTAGGCCTGTTCTGAGTGGAACCTGTCCTGTTAAACCGCTGTATGGTCTTGGCCATTGTGCTGCAGCTCAGTTTCAGGGACTTGGCAATTTTCTTATAGCCTAGGCCATCTTTATGTAGAGCAACAATTCTTTTTTTTCCGATCCTCAGAGTTCTTTGCCATGAGGTGCCATGTTGAACTTCCAGTGACCAGTATGAGAGAGTGAGAGCGATAACACCGAATTTAACACACCTGCTCCCCATTCACTGCTGAGACCTTGTAACAATAACGAGTCACATGACACCGGGGAGGGAGAATGGCTAATTGTGCCCAATGTGGACATTTTCACTTAGGGGTGTACTCACTTTTGTTGCTAGCGGTTTAGACATTAATGGCTGTGTGTTGAGTTATTTTAAGGGGACAGCAAATTTACACTGTTATACAAGCTGTCAACTTACTACTTTACATTGTAACAAAGTGTCATTTCTTCAGTGTTGTCACATGAAAAGATTTAATAAAATATTTAGAAAAATGTGGAGGGGTGTACTTACTTTCGTTAGATACTTTAGCTACCAGTCCCACTTCCACTTAGATCGCCTAGGCTCCCTTTCCCACAACCTTCTGGGACATGTCACAGGTCCCATGCACAAAGCGCAGCGCGGCAGTGGGAAGCCAGCTGTGAAGCTACAAGGAGCCACAGCCGGCCTCCCATAGTAAACATCCCAGCGCCAGGGAACCGAAGGCCAGTGAACAACCGGCCCAGGTGGGACGGCATGGTCAGGCAAGTGTCCTTTATTAACGATCAGCAACTATAGTATTTGTATGTGTATGCATGTATTTTTTTTTTCTTTCTAGTGTGAAGATCCTCTTTAACATTGCTGTATGATAAAATAAAAAAAATAAGAATGTCCAACGTTTCTGGACCAGGATATTCAGTCTTGTCTACTCGGTGACGGATCAGAATATATCCAGAGGCGCAAAAACAGCGATGTTCACTGACTTGTCGGAGGAGAACCCCAGACATCTTCGAACCCTCATATTTTTTATTTTTCTAGCAGCTAAAATAACAATAGCCCGAGCATGGAAATCCCCCATGATCAATGTCACATTGGTGAAACACAAATTTTTGCTGGAATATGGTTAATGAAAAACACACCAGTATCTGTCAAGGCAAACAAGCTAAGTTTAAAAAGGTGTGGAACCCATGGATTGTGTACCTCCAAGCCCCCTAGATGCTGGACCACCTTGTGGATGGGGGCCTGAGCCAAAGGGACCAACCCTGACTTTTTCCCTTTCTTTCCCTCTCCTTTTCTACCCCCTTTCCTTTTATTGTTTTTTTTTTTTTTTTATGCTTTAAATATTTTATGTAAGGATGCTAATGGGGAACAATAAAACTTCCCCAATCTTTATACTCCCTCAGGAGTGAGGTTCTGGGATGTGACACACCAGGTCTAATCCCTGGAAATAATGTACCCCCACCTCTCCGTTTATTTGAGCTAAGCGGGACCTGTAGTTCCTTAATTTTACTTTACAATCATTTTCATTTTGTTTAATTCCCTATTTTAATCGGTTGCTGATACTTATGGGCTCATAGCCTTGGATAGAAGGTTGCTATAATAGATAGGGCCTTAACACTAAGCCAAATCTTTTTCTTGATTTAACTGCATTTTGAAATGTTAAAGTGTATGAATTATGAATGCCTGTTTTTAACTCTGCAGCCTCTCCTCTGAGTGCACTGCGAGAGTCTGTAATACCCTCTGATGGCAAACTGCCGGAGGTGGTCCTCACATCCCACTTAGAGGAGGTCATCCCAGTCGGAGCTTTAGGCCTGGTTCACACTGCTGCGACTTTGAAGCCGAAATCTCTGCACGACTTGCATATGACTTATTTAACAGAAGTCAATGCAAGCTGTGACAAAGTCGGACCAAAAGTAGTGCAGGAACCTTTTTCTAAGTCGGAGCGGTTCAATTGCACTTAATGGGGTGCGTCTTGTGATGTGACAATGCAAGTTACGCCGAAGCCGGACAAAAAGTAGCGCAGGAACCTTTTTCTAAGTCGGAGCGGTTCAATTGCACTGAATGGGGTGTGACTTGTGATGCGACGTGCTCTCAAAGTAAAAATGCATGTTGCACCAGTGTAAACCAAGCCTAACCAGGATCAATAACATTTTTACACTAGAACTGGAATTGTTGTGCTGCTATTATTTTTACCCATTCGGATTTGAAGAAACGTGTCAGTACTAACACTTGGGGCAGACACTTGAAAATGCCCATGCATGTTTCAAGTCAGTGTACCCAAGCAATCAGTTTTGCAGCATGAGCAGCTTACCTCCTTGCTTGTGATAAATGTCATCAGTACATCGTCGCTGACTGTTGTGGTGGCCACATTTGGTCCAGGTGGGTCAAATTCAGAATTTCCAAACTTTTTCCAGTTCTAAACAAAAAAAAAAGCAGACACACATTTACATCATTTCACAGGACGTCCCCCTGTAAAACTATACAGAATTTACACTTTTGTTTCCAACATTTCTCTTTGTTAACCAATAACTAATTTACAATCAGATAGCTGCACTTTAATGATACTTTTATTTCAACATATGCTTGTAAATGAATGTTGGCTTGGAGGACATAGTGACAGAGTCTCTAAAAAGAGGCCCCAACAGAGTATTACACTACTTATCGACCCTACCTTGCCGCTCCTCCATCCATCACAATGTACTAAAATCTCTGGAATCAGTGACCAGCAGGAGTGATGAACTCTTCCTTGGTAATGTGGTAGTGCTCAGGTATTGCAAATTGGCTGCTAGACCAGAACACTGTGCTGAGGTCACATACTCTTGCATAACCGGAAGCGTGTTGTCACTGGCTGCAATGGTGAATAGGGTGAAGGCAGACACGGTCATACTACCCTGCATGAACAAGGTAAGACCGGGTTCACACATGGAATTGGGTCGCATGACTGGAGAGTGTGACCGGCTCTCAATGAAGCCGGTTCACACAGCCCTGGGGTGGCCGCGGTTAACATTTATAAAAAAAAGGCTCCTATGCGTCTTCCGGTCAGATTCAGGTGCCAATTCAGGCAAAAAATTCCGACCCAATTTGGACCTGAATCGGGAAACAGGGACGCACTGGACCCCAAAGCTGTGAACTGCAGCCATAGCATATGTGAACGGAGCCTGACAGCCATAAAAGTATGACACCAAGTATGGCTGAAAGACAAAAAATACAGGCTGGGAACATAAATGGCATTAGATTGTGGCTAAAAGTATATTTCATATTGGATGGTTAGGGGCATATTTAATAGAAACCGGATATGACAGCAATACAGAAGTTATGATTTTGACATCTCCTTCTGAAAATGCTAGGAGTCTGGCTGTCATACTGACCCACTTACTTTAGTGCTTTGGGTCACGGATCTGGAAAAAGTAGATGACATCTGACTTACCACAGAAATTCATTTAGGCCAGTGACTCAAAAAGTAAGAGCATTAACCAAAAATCCAGGCAACAAATTAACCACTTGATGACCAGGCCTTTTCTGACACTTTTTGTTTACAAGTTTAAATCAGTATTTTTTTTGTTAGAAAATTAATTATAATCCCCAAACCTTATAGATATTTTTTTTAGCAGAGACCCTAGAGAATGAAATAGTGATTGTTACAATTTTTTATGCATTTGCGCAGTGGTTTTTCAAACACAATTTTGTTTAGGAAAAAATGCACTTTAATGAAAAATAAAAATAAAAAAAAAAAACAAACACAATATATACCCCATTTTTTGTAAAACATGAAAGATGATGTTACGCAGTGTAAATAAATACCTAACATGTCACGCTTTAAAATTGTGCACGCTCGTGGAATGGTGACAAACTACGTACTTAAAAATCTCTAATGGTGACGCTTTAAAACTTTTTTACAAGTTACTTGTTTAGAGTTACAGAGGAGGTCTAGCACTAGAATTATTGCTCTCTCTCCATAGTTCGCGGTGATACCTCACATTTGGTGCGAACATCATTTACATATGCGTGCGTGACTTACGTATGCATTCACTTCTGTGCCCGAGCACAGAGGGATGAGGGCGCTTTCATTTTTTTTTTTGATCACTTTTATCCCTATTACAAGGTATGTAAACATCCCTTGAAATAGAAATAAGGGATGACAGGTCCTCTTTATGGAGAGATTTGGGGTCAAAAAGAAGAACTAACTCGGTACCTCTGCCATGTACACTTATTTTACTAGGATTTTTTGTTGGCAATTTGTTCCTCTAAGCAGTATTATAAAACAATAACCGACTTAAAAAGATAGTCTCTTTACTCTTCAGTGATGGACATAATAGACCTAATTAAGCAAAGACATGGAACTTAAAGGCGAAGTTCAACTTTTGGAGCATGTTACATCCGTATTAAAGGTGTAACAAGCTCAAGCACAAACCCCCCCTGATCGCTCCTGTGACAGCGGATGGGGGATCTGCTCTCCGCACTTGTATCCACTTTTCAAAAACATGGCGGCTGTGCTGTGAATGAATGTACTACAAGTCCCATCTTCCACTGCAGTAGGTCTCAATGAACTGGCACTGATGAGCTCCCTTGCAGTTTATTCACTAGCCCTGCAGCTTTCAAATTGACAGCCCATGTGGAGGTACAGGCTAAAAGCTGTAGGGCTTGTCTGCAGGAGCCGAACTCTGCACCCCTGATCTACTGATCATGGGTGTCATGCTCTGCAGGCATAATATAACTGGATACTAACATTTATAGGTAAAGTTGATCCAGGGAATAGGCGATTGCCTCTTGGGGGATCAGGAAGGAAGTTTTTCCCCTACTGCATCCAATTGGATCATGCTTTGCTGGGGTTTATCGCCTTTCTCTGGATCAACTGTGGGTATAAGAATGTGTATATAGGATTGTATATTTTTTTGTTCCCTTTTATTGGTTGAACTAGATGGACTTGTACCTTTTTTCAACCAAAATATGTAAAATAATCTTGTTTCTACAATACATAAAAGATCTCACTGCAGTGCATCACTGAAATAATCTCACCTTTCTTCTAGCCACTACTTTTGAAGCTTTGAGAGTTTCAATCTTGAAGGTTCGCACAATCTGCAAAAAACAAGCAAAGGTAAAGATTCAGTAGGATCTAATATGGTCCCATCACTTTTAGCAGGTGCTACAAATTCAGCTGTGGTGTCACACAATGCTCAGATCTGCCACCATGGTACAATAATAAAGATATACAAATTTAGAGAGCGCCGTTTAGCCTACTTCGGTGTACCGTGCAATGTAGGAGATATGGGTCTTCCTGTTTGGAAGCAAGATGGAAATTCCTTGGATTGAATTGGAAACCTGATTTATTATAACAGCAAATATGTGCTCATTCATCAAAGTTGTCATGTGGAAGTGGAAGCTGATTTGTCTTACAGTTCAGGGGTAGCTTCATATCCTGTAATACCAAGATACGCTAGATTACCAAAAGTATTGGGACACCTGCCTTTACACACACATTAACTTTAATGGCATCCCAGTTAGTACATGGAGTTCAATATTGAGTTGGCCCACCCTTTGCAGCTATAACAGCTTCAACTCTTCTGGGAAGGCTGTCCACAAGGTTTAGGAGTGTGTCTATGGGAATGTTTGACCATTCTTCCAGAAACACATTTGTGAGGTCAGGCACAGATGTTGGACGAGAAGGCCTGGCTCGCAATCCCCGCTCTAATTCATTCCAGGTGTTCTATCGGGTTGAAATCAGTCTATGCAGGCCAGTCAAGTTCCTCCACCCCAAACTCACTCATCAAAGTCTTTATGGACCTTGCTTTGTGCACTGAAGGGGGATTATGGTGGGAGGTTGTTTTTCAGGTGTTGGGCTTGGCCCCTTCGTTCCAGTGAAAGGAACTCTTCATCAGCATACCAAAACATTTTGGTTAATTTCATGCTCCCAACTTTGTGGGAACAGTTTAGGGATGGTCCCTTCCTGTTCCAACATGACTGTGGGAGACCCATAGCTCCTACATTGCTCAGTGCAATGAAGAAGGTTAAACAGGGCTTTCAAAATTTGTATAGCTTTATTATTGAGCAAAATTGGGCAGCAGGAATGAAGAACAAGGTGGCACAGGGTTCTATTTGAAACACTAGTGCAGTGCCTACACAGATGGCGCACACACCTTCATCCTCAAGGGAGCAGAGCCGACTACAGAGCCTAATAGTGCAGACTTACCACCACACTGTGCATTCTCTGAAACCATGTATGGGATTTCATACTTCACACTGTGAAGGATATAACTACGGGAAATAGGTGGTAAAGGAACCATATATTTTGAGCTGTGCTTCAGTCTATTTCCTATTACATGGTTCTTCTCAACCCAAGACAACGGAACCTTTCCCACAAGTGCTACAGAGCACTCACCTTAATTTTCTTGTCATTTTCATCCAGCTTGTACTCTGTGATGGTCTTTATATTTCCATTTATAACCTCTCGCGGGGTGTCCAGGACATCTACAGATAAAAAAAAGGGGGGGATAAACAGTGTGTCTCAGAGACAACAGCCTGCATCTGAGTGATAAGTTTGTACATAAAAAATCATGCTCACAGTCGTGGATGGGCTCCTTTACAACAACAACAGCTGGAGTTATTGCTGGAATTATGGGTTCCACATCTTCTCCCTCTTCTTCCACCTGATCAGCCCAGCTGGGCTTCGAACTGAAATGTAGAAGGCAAAAATTACTCAATAAGAACAAAAGTGAAGTAAACACGACTGCACTGAGGACACGAAACTGAGGACTGTTCCCTTGTGTTATCCCACGTTACTGCCTCATAGCCCCACTCACTAGCTTACAGTGTACAAGCCTGATCTCAACCTCCAGCTCATGCATTACAATTTACATTTAGACAATTACACTAGTCCTGTTATATTTTCCTATCCAGAAACCAACACAATCCACACCTCCAAATTACGGTGGCAGTCTGTTTTAGTGTTTACTGCCTCTCTGCAGAAATTCTCTTTATATTGCTGCCATGCTGAGGGCGAGGATCCTCGATATGTAGATCCATTTCAACCAATGAAGAGAACTGACCAGAGCAGGCTGAAACTAATTAAGTGGAAAGGATCTGGGGTGGGGAAACGTTAATGATGAGGGTGGAAGCTCACCTTTTCATTTTTTATTTTTTTTTTGTGAAAGGGTGAATTCATACTTTAACCCCTTGTTTCCCAGGCCACTTCACACCTACATGTAAAAATCTACTTTTTTTTTTTTTTACTAGAAACTTACAACCCCTAAACATGTCACGCTTTAAAATTGCGTCTGCCCGTGGTATGGCGGCAAACTATAGTGCTTAAAATTCTCTATAGGCGATGCTTTGAACACCTTTACAGGTTACAAGTTTAGAGTTGCACAGGAGGTCTGGTGCTAGAATTATTGCTCTAGCTCTGACATTAGCGATAATACCTCACGTGTGGTGTGAGCACCGTTTACAAATGCATATGAGTAACGTATGCATTCCCATTTGCACGGTGGCGCTTTACATTTTTTATATAATTTTATTAAATTTTTTTTTTTTTTTGCACTAACTTTATTGCTATCACAAGGGATGAACAACATCCCTTGTGACAGCATGGGCCGCGACAGGTCCTCTATTAGACCCTAAATCTCTCCCATGACCTCCCCCATGCAGCTGATCAGACCGAGATCGGTCCGATTGGCTGCTTCTCTGGCTGAATGTGGCCAGGTAAACAAAGAGACAGAACCGGAAGTGACAAACTACTTGTCGCTCCAGGTTTCCAGGGTTACAGAGAGAGGGCAACAACGTCAGTTCCTCTCTCTCTGTACAGGGCAGCCATTGCCACAGGCCAAATCGCTCCTGGGCACCGCTATCATGTGGTAGAGCCCGGGAGAGGAGGCTGCGGGATGGGGGGTGAGACACCTTTCCGCCGTCCGCAGAAGTGATTGAGGGGCTAATTAGCCACTCAGATCACTTCTGCCTTATTCAGAATCGCCGGCTGAAAAGAATGATAGCGGGATGATGCCCATAGGTGCAGGCATCATTCCAGAATAACCACTGAGACCCAAGGACGTACAGGTACGTCCATTTGGGTGAAGTGGTTAAAGAACATTTCAGTTTAGGTATGGGGATGGTAAACACAGATCTGAATGCTGACTGTCACTTTAACCTTTTCCTTATTGGGCCATAGGCAAAAGACATCCTCGATTTCAAGTGGAATACCGGGGTTATGGCTGCAGCAATATGCCATAATCCCGTCATTTTTTTTTTTTTTTTTTTAGCCGGCAATTCTTTAACCACTAAAAGTGATTAGCCGCTGGATCACTTTTAGAAGCGGCGGCCTCGGGAACTGATCAGGTGGTGGCGACGCCTGACCACAGCGATTAGCTGAGGAAAGATGGCCTCAGCTAAACTCTATGGTCTAGAAAAGGGGTCTTCAAACTATGGCCTTCCAGCTGTTCAGGAACTACAATTCCCATCATGCCTAGTCATGTCTGTGAATGTCAGAGTTTTACAATGCCTCATGGGATGTGTAGTTCCGCAACAGCTGGAGGGCCATAGTTTTAGGATCCCTGGTCTAGGAGGACCAAAGCGGCGTCATGATGTCATTTCTGTTTTCGGTCCGATGTAAACAATGCCATTTTTTCTTTAAAGCTCTAGATCAATTTTTTTTTTTTTAAATCTAATACTAATATTATAATATCTAATAATATAATAATATAATATAATATAATAATATAATATCTAATCTAATATTGTAGAGGAGAGATGTATGGTCTTATAAAACTCAGATCTCTCCATAAACACATTTTTTTGTGATACAGCACTGCATTACTTTAACTGACAGTTGCACGGTCATGCAACACTGTACCCAAATAAAATGTTTCTCCTCTTTATCCCACAAACAGAGCTTTCTTTTCATATTTGATCTACTCTGCGTTTCTTTTATTTTTGGCACTATAAACAAGAAAAGACCGACAATTATGAAAAAAATATATACATTTTTAAATTTCTGCTATAAATCATATCCAATAAAAAAAACGGAATTTTTGTAAAATCTTACCTGTAAAATTCCTTTCTCTGAGTCCTCCGACAGTCGCCGCCCACTTCATATTCATCACCAATGGGGTTATGTCCTTTATTCCGTAGGAGTAGCTAGGCAATAGAATATGTTAGTACAAAGACTTTTAACATATCCCACCCCCAGGGGGTGGTCCCCTCAGTACATAACCCTCCACTTCCTGTATCCAACTCAGTTTCAGTGGAATAGCAGTAGAGAGTACATCAAAACCCCAAAAGAGGGGCGGGGGCGGCGACTGTCGGAGGACTCAGAGAAAGGAATTTTACAGGTAAGATTTTACAAAAATTCCGTTTTCTCTTACGTCCTCCGACAGTCGCCGCCCACTTCATATTCATCACCAATGGGGATGTCCCAAAGCAGTGTAAACATGAGGGGTGGGAAGAACGCAGCCGCGCCCAAGGCAACGCCGTCTCCCCATCAGAGAAAGGAACCTTACCAAAGGAAGGAAACCAGTTGGGCATAAGAACAAAACACTCGCTCAACAGGAGCAAGAAAACCCAGGGAAAAAACAAATATCCCAAAAAGCCAAAGAACCCGTAACAAGGGCTCTAGGGAACTGCCGCACTAAGAACCTTGCGGCCAAAGGAAGCATCAGCCGATGCCTGAACATCTACTCTGTAGAATATCGTGAAAGTGTGTACGGTCGACCAAGACGCCGCCTTACACACCTGGGCCACAGAGGCCCCATGACGACAGGCCCAAGACGTACTCAGAGATCTGGTAGAGTGCGCCTTCACAGGTACAGGGGGAACTTTCCCCTTCAAAGCATAGGCCTGATCAATGGTCTGCCTGATCCATTTGGCGATTGTAGAAGCCGACGCCGCCATGCCCTTCCGAGGACCTTCCGGAAGGGCAAACAAGGCATCCGACTTGCGAAAAGACTCAGTCGATTTGAGATAGACTCTAATCGCCCGGACAACATCCAAGGAGTGAAGCAACACCTCCGTCGGATGCTTCGGCTTCGCGCAAAGCGAAGGTAGGACAATGTCCACATTGAGATGAAAGTCCGAAACCCTTTTTGGAAGAAAAGAAGGGTTAGGTCGCAAGACCACCTTGTCCAAATGCACAACCAGATACAGAGACTTGCAGGACAAGGCTGCCAGCCCCGACACTCGACGAGCCGAGGTGATAGCCACCAAAAAGGCGACCTTCTTGGATAACAAAGACAGCGAGATCTCCCTGATCCTTTCAAAAGGAGCACGCTGCAATACTGATAGAACTAGATGCAAGTCCCAAGGGGGAAGAGGGTCCCTCCTAGGAGGGATCAGATGACGTACCCCCTGCACAAAAGTGCTAACCAAAGAATCAGATGCCACAGGCCGTTGAAAAAGAACGGCCAAAGCAGACACCTGACCCTTGATCGTGGCCAGCGCCAGACGCTGGTCAACACCCGTCTGAAGGAAGGGCAACACCCTAGACACCGAATAAGTGTCAGGAGAGAAACCCCTGGATTCGCACCAGGCAAAATACGCCTTCCAAGTACGGTAATAAACCTTCCCCGAGGAAGACTTCCTCGCATTTATTAAGGTGTGAATGACCTCAGGGGAAAGACCCCTGTTCTTCAGGACCTCGGTTCCAACAGCCAGGCCGTCAAAGCCAGCGACTGTAAAGCAGGATGGAAGATCGGTCCTTGCGACAGAAGATCTTCTCGAAGAGGCAGACGCCACGGGGCGTCGATTGCCAGATTTACGAGGTCTGCGTACCAGGACCGGCGAGGCCAGTCCGGTGCCACAAGAATCACCGTGGTCGGTTCCGCGAAGGAACCCGGACAGCAATTGAATCGGTGGGAACGCATACATCAGTTGGTACTGAAGCCACGGGGCAACCAACGCGTCCGACGCGTCTGCCCGAGGATCGCGCGTCCTTGCCATGAACCGTGGTACTGTGTTGTTCAGACGAGACGCGAGCAGGTCTACCTCCGGAAGACCCCACCTCGCGCACAACATCTGGAAGACAGCCTGGTGAAGGGACCATTCCCCCTGGTCCAGGGTCCGGCGGCTCAGATAAACCGCCTGCCAAATTTCCACCCCCGGAATGTGAACTGCCGATATTGCCGGGACATGCGTCTCGGCCCAAGACAGAATCGCGGCCACTTCACGAGCCGCCCGGGCACTCCTGGTGCCCCCTTGGTGATTGATGTAAGCCACCGCCGTGGCATTGTCCGTCTGCACCCGAACCGGGTAGCCGTGAAGATTGTCCGTCCAACGACGAAGACAGAGGAGTATCGCTCGCAGTTCCAGAACGTTGATCGGAAGGGAGGATTCCTCCGTCGACCAAACACCCTGGGCGGACAGAACGCCCAGAACACCACCCCAGCCAGACAGGCTGGCGTCCGTGGTGATCACCGACCATGAAAGGGGACGAAAAGACTTGCCCCCCGATACTGAGGGGGATTGAAGCCACCACAGAAGATCCCTTCTGGTCTGAGAACTCAATGACATCTGGAGATCCAGAGACTGCGGACGCCCGTCCCACTTGGACAATATCTCCGCTTGGAGATCCCGTGTGTGAAACTGGGCGAAGGGAATCGCCTCGAAAGCCGAGACCATCAATCCCAGACACCGCATGCACGTCCGAATGGACGGAGATGGAACGTCCCTGAGGGACCTGACTGCCTCCTGAAGAGCTGCGAGTTTTTCTTCCGGCAGGAAGACCTTCGCCTGGACAGAGTCCAGAATCATACCCAGGTAAGAAATCCGAACCTATGGGCACAATGTCGACTTTGGAAAGTTGATCGTCCAACCAAACTCCTGCAGAGTCTGCAACGTGATGGACAGATCCTTCTCCAGACTCTGGCTGGTCGCAGACCGAACCAGAATATCGTCCAGATACCCCAGAACCGAAATGCCCTGGGCCCTCAACAAAGCCAGAACCGGTGCCAGCACTTTGGTGAACACCCTCGGAGCCGAGGCGAGACCAAAAGGCAACGCCACAAATTGGTAATGATCTTCCGCTATGGCGAATCGAAGGCACCTCTGGTGACCCTCGAAAATCGGGATGTGAAGATACGCATCCTTCAAGTCGATGGAAGCCATGAACTCCCCCGGAACCAGGGCAGCCACCACCGACCGCAGGGATTCCATGCGGAACTTGCGCACCCGCACAAAGCGGTTCAGCGCCTTCAAGTCCAGAATCGGACGCACCTTGCCCTCCTTCCTGGGCACGGTGAGCAGATTGGAATAGAACCCTCGAAATCTGTCCCGATGAGGCACCGGGACCACCACTCCCTGAGCCCTCAGGTCCTGCACCGCTAGATGCAGGTCCCGCAAACGCTCCGGGGATAACAGAAGACTTGAGGGAAAAAATCTGCTCTCCGGCCGAGAGAGAAACTCGATCTAGTAGCCAGATCGAACGATTTCCTGTGAATTGGGTGAGGGCGCCCCTTCAGGCCGCACTGTTGTGGGCCGCAGAACCGGATTGGCCGGACTTTTGCTTACCTGCCCACGGCTTCTGGCGGGAGCCTTGACCCATGGACGGCTGCCCCAAAGTGTGACCGAAAGGCACGAAAGGACCCCTGAGGGGGCCGAAAGAAGGCATTCTTTTTTCCAGGAGCCGTCTTAGTCTCGTGGGATTGAGGTAAGAGCGTGCTCTTACCCCCCGAAACCCCTTTAATTAGGGCATCCAGGGATTCGCCAAAAAGGCGAGAACCATCAAAAGGCAGACTGGCCAAGGTCTTACGTGAAGATTGATCCACAGACCAACACTTCAACCAAACCGGGCGGCGAGATAACACCGCCACACTGTGTACACGTGCAGCCAACGGAACCATATCCAGGTCCGCAGCACACAAATACATGACACCCTGGTGGATTTGATCCACCATATCCAAAGTCGCCTGGGGGGCAGAATCAGCCACCAGGACACGCCTAAGCACCTGCGTCCAGCTCGCGACCGCCTGGGCCGCCATAAGTGAAGCAAATAAAGCTTTCAACATAGAACCCATAATAGAACAGGAACGACGGGCAAGGGACTCCATCCTCTTGTCCGTGGCATCCCGGAACACCGGGGTGTCTTCAGCAGGAATCGCAGTGGACTTGTTCAAAACTGCTAGCGCATGGTCCACCGGATGGGGGACACACCAACGCCCATCAGTAGCGGGCGTAAAAGGATAGCGCAGCTTAAACCTACTTGGTACAGCAAAAGGTTTGCGTATATTACGCCATCGTTCTTTCACAGCGCGCTGAAAATCATCAGTGCATGGAAACATCTGCGATGATTTGCGCCTTTTCTGCGTCCCATAAGCCGCCAAGGCAGCTGGAGGACATGCGTCCTCCTCCAAACGCAGAGTTTGCTTGATAGAAGCAACCAATTTGAATGCAAGCTATCAACCCCCTCTACCTCAGCCTCCATTTCTGACCCTATAAGGTCCAGGGAGGAACGAGACCCCGATAAGGAGATCTCTGCCACAGCAGCCCCAGTACCATCACCCTCTGAATCAGAGGAAATTGAAACTCTGGGCCTTTTAGAGGATTGAGCAGCCACCAGCATTTGCACCTGAGTCGCAAGGCCAGCCACAATCGCAGCCAAATCCCCCCCGGGGGGGGAACCGCAGTCCCCCGGCTTCCCACCAAATTGGCAGGAAACTAGCATTCCTGAAAATCCATGCCCCTGTAGTAGCAAAAATAAATGGGTGACCGCCCCTTTAAGAGAGCGCTGCGATCGTAGCCCACTCACACTAAGCACCCCACACAAGGGACCCCCACAGGGACAAGTATACCAAGGTAGGATACAGGGAATAGAGAGAAATGAACCTGTAGAGATCGGTGCTGCTGCTGCTGCCTGCGGTGCTCCTGAAGGAAAGGGAGTGCTGGCATACAGGGCGCTCTATGAAAGCCTATGGAGGCTACAAGAAAATGGCCGCCATGCATGTAAAACATGCGGCCGGAGCGATCGCAGCCAAAATGGCGCCGTTTTGGCGCCGAAACCGCCGCTCCCACACCCCATGAGGGTGAAGTAAAACACACCATCTGCCCAAAAAAGGAACATGGTAAACCGCCGCAGCGGCGCTGTAATGTGCCCCAAGCATGAGAAACTCAAGCCCCACAGCACACAGCCGTTCACACAGACAGAAAACTGACACAGAGTGCAGCCAGCCCCCCCTCCTGCAGCCCACAGCATGCAATGTGAGAGATAGGGAAAACGTAATAGTGTGAACACAGGGCAAGGTACACAGTCCCAGACTGACACCCCCCAGACAGACAGGTCCCCACATAAATGCACTTACCTCTTACATGGCGTGGGGGACCCGCACAGGCGAACAAACCGCTGCACATGAGGCAGGGAGAGTCGCATCCAGGACGCAGCAGAAGGTGGGTTGAGAAACCGCACAGCGTCCGGTGAGGTAGCCACCTCACCATAGCATCCCTGCACGGAACAGGGATGGGTCGTTCAGATAACTCAGGAGCGATACCTGACTGAACGCTCGATGGCGGGCTGAGAAGCCACTGACCCACAGCCTGCTACCAGGGGGGTCAGCCCGAGATGCAGCCCGCATGATCCTCTTCTTCCGAAGAACTAACTAACGCTGGTAAAATAACAGCTAACAAGAAAGAGAGAAAAAACTCAAATAAAATCCAAAGAAAGGAAAGAGAGCTGAGACAAGGTGCCCCAGCACAGAAACTTCCAGCTACTCCTGACAGCTAGACAAATGAAACTGAGTTGGATACAGGAAGTGGAGGGTTATGTACTGAGGGGACCACCCCCTCGGGGTGGGATATGTTAAAAGTCTTTGTACTAACATATTCTATTGCCTAGCTACTCCTACGGAATAAAGGACATAACCCCATTGGTGATGAATATGAAGTGGGCGGCGACTGTCGGAGGACGTAAGAGAAAACAAATGTAAAAATCGAATTTCTTGATAAATTTAGGCCAATATGTATTTTGTTACATGTCTTTTTTTTTTTTTTTAACTAAAAAGTCTCAAAAGTTATAGCGTCTACAAACTATGGGATATATACTGGATTTTATTTTTTTTTCATACTAGTAGGTGTGGCGAACAGCGACTTATAGCGGGACTGCAATATTGCGGCAGAAAATCGGACACTAACTGACAATTTGTTGGAGCCAGTGACACTAATACAGTGATAAGTGCTAAAAATATGCACTATCACTGTACTAAAGACACTGGCTGGAAAGGGGTTAAACATCTAGGGTGAACAAAGAGTTAACTACACGCCTTGCCAGTGTTTGTGTGTGTACTGCTTTCACTAAGGGATGTGATGAATTTTCATTTTATTTTGCAGGGACACAAAATCCTTTACCCACCCCTCCCCCCGTCAGAACGGAGCTCTGCTTTGTTTACATAGGCAGAGCTCCGCTTTGTTGTGTCACTGCCCAAAATCAGCGGGTGCCCATGAACATCCATTGCCCGCCACCCACAGACAGAAGAAGCAGCCCGCTGGCAAGGTGCGGACGCCCGCGCCCCAAGGTGGAAATGCAGAGTCGCCTATATACACGTGATCCTGTGCAGAATGTGGCCACCCTGTAGCAGTATATCTGCTATGGGGCAGTCAAGAAGTGCTTAAAGAGGACCTGTCATGCTGTATTGTTATCGCACGGGATGTTTACATTTTTTAAAAAAGCAAAAAAGTGATCACATTTTTTTTTTAAAAGAGAAAGTGTAAAAATAAAAAAGGAATAAAATAATAATTAAAAAACTATTTTTAAATCGCCCCTGTCCCCCCATGCTCAAATGCATACGTAGGTCCCGCCCGCATATGAAAACGGTGTTTAAACCACACGTGAAATATTGCAGCGAAAATTAAAGCAAGAGCAATAATTCTAGGCCTAGATCTCCTCTCCATGACTAACGAAACTGCCTCTCCCCCCCCACCCCACCCCATATGTGCAGCAGTCAATGGACAAACTACTACAACCATCAGCAGCAACAAAGTGAATGTAAACCTTACCAATCAACTATTTGCTGCCTTTTTGTCTGTAAAGTTTACCATTGAAAGGGTTTTTCAATATCCATTCAATGAGTGCAAAATATATCTATTGGTTTTGCCAGAAATCTTACAAGCTGATAGCTTCTTGTGCTCTCTGCCTGTGGATGAGGAGGAGCTGGGGAGATGAGGAGGAGCTGGGGAGATGAGGAGGAGCTGGGGAGATGAGGAGGAGCTGGGGAGATGAGGAGGAGCTGGGGAGATGAGGAGGAGCTGGGGAGATGAGGAGGAGCTGGGGAGATGAGGAGGAGCTGGGGAGATGGGGAGGCGCTGGGGAGATGGGGAGGCGCTGGGGAGAGGAGGAGGAGCTGGGGAGATGAGGAGGAGCTGGGGAGATGAGGAGGAGCTGGGGAGATGAGGAGGAGCTGGGGAGATGAGGAGGAGCTGGGGAGATGAGGAGGAGCTAGGGAGATGGGGAGGAGCTAGGGAGATGGGGAGGAGCTAGGGAGATGGGGAGGAGCTAGGGAGATGGGGAGGAGCTAGGGAGATGAGAAGGAGCTAGTGAGAAGGAGCTAGTGAGATGGGGAGGAGCTAGTGAGATGGGGAGGAGCTAGTGAGATGGGGAGGAGCTAGTGAGATGGGGAGGAGCTAGGGAGATGGGGAGGAGCTAGGGAGATGGGGAGGAGCTAGGGAGATGGGGAGGAGCTAGGGAGAGGAGGAGGAGCTAGGGAGAGGAGGAGGGGTAATTACCTTAACTGCCCCAACGTTCATCCTCCACTACCACTCCATCAACCCCACCACTACTGTACCCATCAGTATTCATTCCATTATCCCCAGTACTACATTACCCACCACTATCAGCCCCATCAAACCTACCTGACAATCCCCCCCCCCCCCCAATATCTCCAACATCCCCACTCATTTCTTTCACTACCACCCCGAGTACTACTGTGCCCACCAGAATCACCACCCTCAACACCAACCCCACCCATTACCCCCATATCATCCAAGCTATACCCACAACCACCCCCATCATATCCAACACTACTGTACCCTTTGTTAGCACCACCATAAATCCCACCTACCCCAGCCATTACAACACTCATCATTCCCATCACTACTGTACCCACCACCACCATCACAATCACTACTGTACCCACCACCACCCCCATGATCTCCATTGCTACTGTACACAACAGTATCACCAACATCACCCCCACCCATAACGTCTCTAGTCATTGCAACCATCCCCATCATGTCCTCCCCTACTGTAGCCATTGCTAGCACCCCATCAACCCCACCTGCCCCAACCAAAATAATGTTTATTATTCCAGTCATACCCAACACTACTGTCCTATTCATCCCCCCCACTACTACTGTACTCATTACTACCATCTCCATCAACCCTACCTGCCACACCCTCCCCCATTATCCCTGCCATACTCAACTTTACCACCCCTCTCCACATTTCTTTTACTACCACCTCCATCACTACTATACTCATCACTACTATCCCCACAAGTATCACCCCCTCACTCCTACCAACCATATCATCCCAGCCACACCTATAACTACTGTACTCATCACAACCACCCCCATCGTTAGCACCCCCATTAACCTCACCTGCCCTAATTATTACAACACTCATCTCCCATCACTAGGGATCTTTAATTTCCTCCACTACCACTTTATCACCACCAACACTGCTACCCCCATCATCCCTAGTACTACTTTACTCACCACCATGGGCACCATCAACCCTCTTAGCCCCCATCATCCTGGCCATACTCATCTCCATCAACCCTACCTGTAACAACCTCCCTTATTGTTCCTGCCATACTCATCTTTACCACCCCCTCCCTCCCCATCACTACTATACTCACCGCTACCATCCCCAGTACTTACTGTACCCACCAGTACCACCCCTATTTTCCCATGTCCACCACTACTGTACCCAACCTGCCCCAACCATTACGAGGCTCATCATCCCATCACTACTGGCCTTTCACCTCTTCATCACCCTTATCACTACTATACCCACTACTACCACCCCCATCACTACTGTACCCACCCACTACCACCTCCATCACTACTGTACCCACCCACTACCACCTCCATCACTACTGTACCCACCGCTACCACCTCTATCACTACTGTACCCACCGCTACCACCTCTATCCCTACTGTACCCACCGCTACCACCTCTATCCCTACTGTACCCACCGCTACCACCTCCATCTCTACTGTACCCACCGCTACCACCTCCATCCCTACTGTACCCACCGCTACCACCCTTCATCCCTACTGTACCCACCGCTACCACCCTTCATCCCTACTGTACCCACCGCTACCACCCCCATCCCTACTGTACCCACCGCTACCACCTCCATCCCTACTGTACCCACCGCTACCACCTCCATCCCTACTGTACCCACTGCTACCACCTCCATCCCTACTGTACCCACCGCTACCACCTCCATCCCTACTGTACCCACTGCTACCACCCTCCATCCCTACTGTACCCACCGCTACCACCTACATCCCTACTGTACCCACCGCTACCACCCCCATCCCTACTGTACCCACCGCTACCACCCCCATCATTACTGTACCCACCGCTACCACCTCCATCCCTACTGTACCCACCGCTACCACCTCCATCCCTACTGTACCCACCAGTATCACTTCCAACAACTACAACCATTACAACTCTCATGACTTCTGTGCCATCCACTCCATCACCACCCCCAATATCCTCTAGTACCACTACCACCCCCATCACCTCTCTCTATCACAACCATAACCTTCCCCAACATCACACCATACGAATCTCCATCTATACTGTACTCATCGCCCCAGCCATACCCATAACAACTGTCCACTACCACCCCCATCATCCCTCCTTCCACGTATGACTCAGCCCACAGCTGCATCCCATCCCCCACTCCAGCTGTGTGCCACCTCCATGTCTCCCATCCCCAGTCTGTATATCTCCGCCGTCACCTTCCATGACATGGCCCGCATGTCGGAGGCCCCCTTCCCCGGTAAACTCACTCATAGTCTCCGGTCGGCATGTCTCAGACTGTGGTGATGGCGCCGCCGGAAGCTGAAGAGAAACTCACAGCCAGACACAGCACACAGGATGGGGAACACCGGGGAGGAGAGCACACTTCCGGTGCCGCTCTGGCTACATAGCACTGTGGTGCTGGAGGACTTTGGTCATGTGGTTACAGTGTGACTGCAAGGAGGGGGGGATGTGCATGTATGCTTCTCTTCAAAGTGCCTCAGTACAGGAACAGTAATGTCTGCTAGAGGGATTCCCTGCTAAGTGCTGCACAGTATGGGCACACTAATGTCTGCTATAGGGGCTCCCCATTAAGTGCTGCAGGGTATGGGCACAATAATATCTGCTATAGGGGCTCCCCATTAAGTGCTGCACCGTATGGGCACAGTAATGTCTGCTATAGGGGCTCCCCATTAAGTGCTGCACAGTATGGACACAATAATATCTGCTAGGGGGGCTCCCCATTAAGTGCTGCACAGTATGGACACACTAATGTCTGCTATAGGGGCTCCCCATTAAGTGCTGCACAGTATGGGCACAATAATATCTGCTATAGGGGCTCCCCATTAAGTGCTGCACCGTATGGGTACAATAATATCTGCTATAGGGGCTCCCCATTAAGTGCTGCACCGTATGGGCACAGTAATGTCTGCTATAGGGGCTCCCCATTAAGTACTGCACAGTATGGACACAATAATATCTGCTAGGGGGGCTCCCCATTAAGTGCTGCACAGTATGGACACAATAATATCTGCTAGGGGGGCTCCCCATTAAGTGCTCCACAGTATGGACACAATAATGTCTGCTAGGGGGGTTCCCCATTAAGTGCTGCACAGTATGGACACAATAATGTCTGCTAGGGGGGCTCCCCATTAAGTGCTGCACAGTATGGACACAATAATATCTGCTAGGGGGGCTCCCCATTAAGTGCTCCACAGTATGGACACAATAATATCTGCTAGGGGGGTTCCCCATTAAGTGCTGCACAGTATGGACACAATAATGTCTGCTAGGGGGGTTCCCCATTAAGTGCTGCACAGTATGGACACAGTAGTGTCTGCTAGGGGGGCTCCCCACTAAGTACTGCACAGTATGGACACACTAATGTCTGCTAGGGGGGCTCCCCACTAAGTGCTGCATAGTATGGACACAATAATGTCTGCTAGGGGGGTTCCCTGCTAAGTACTGAGCAGTATAGGCTAGTGATCGACCGATATCGTTTTTTCGTTGCCGATACCGATATTTTGGCGATCACATGTCGGTATCGGCCGATATTTTCACAAATTTAAAATTTTGCAAAATAAACAAATTTCGACACAAATCTGTTACTGAACAGGTAAATCTTTATTTTTTAACATTAAGGGCATGTTCTTCACACCTTAACTGCATGAAAACTTCAAATGCAGGGACATCTGCATTTCACATCATCTGATTGTGCATTAATGCATAATAAAGTGCTGCAGTAGTGCGCTCACTCACTGCAATAATTTTAATTCACTACTGCAGTGCAGTCAGTGCAAAACTGCTAGACAAAAAGCTAGGCAACAGCTACACAGTGGACTACCTCTGCAGTATGGCACTCACTGCAACTACTGCATTCAGTGCAAAACTGCTAGAAAAAAGCATGGCAACAACAGCTACACATACACAGTGTATTGGACTGGAGTCAGTGGAGGACTACCTCTGCAGTAAGGCACTTACTGCAACTACTGCAGTCAGTGCAAAACTGCTAGAAAAAAAGCAAGGCAACAGCTACACAGTGAATTGGACTGGAGTCCGTGGACTACCGCTACAGTAGGGCACCTACTCACTGCAATCATTTTAAATCACTACTCCACTAGTGAATTAAAATTATTGCAGCAGTAAGTGGCGCTCTACTGCAGCAGTAGTCCACTGGCACTGACTGCAATCCACTGTCTAGTTTTTTTTTTCTAGCAGTTTTGCACTGACTGCGGCGCAGTCAGTGCAAACCTGCTAGAAAAAATAGCTACACAAAAGCTAGACAGTGGATTGGAGTAGACTCAGTGGACTGGTGGACAGACACTACTACTACTACACTTTCAAATCAATACTCCCAGTTAAGTAGAGCAATATTATAGCGCAGAAAGCATAACATTTCAGCATGTTCACCAGTTACACGGCTTCATTTCTTTTCATAAATTGCTGACACTTCACTGAAAACACGCTCACTTGGTACTGAGGAAGGAGGAGCAGAAAGGTATCTTATAGCATGAGCAGGGCCGGATTAAGAGCATCATGGGCTTGGTGCTGAGGATTTTGAAGGGCCTTAAGGGCTGTGCCTTGGCATGCACCCAGAGGAGGAAGGGTGCAGCCATGCATGCCTAATTCAACATGGGATGCTGTCTCTGAAGCCCATAAACACATCCATGCATCGGCAACTGTCCCTCCTTGTCCGGCCTTCGCGCTGTGTGGGGAGGTTCTGAGGGTGCTGCCTGGGGAAGCGAGCATAGAAGCCAGACTTCTGTGTTTACAAGTGACAGAAGAGCGGTAACAGTGAATATGGCCAACCCGGGGCCTATATAAAAGGTAGGGGCCTGGAGCTGCAGCTCCAATAGCCCCTACATTAATCTGGCCCTGAGCATGAGAAGCAAGTCTTTTGTAGCGTGCCTCATTTTCTTTCTACCACTGAAGAGGATGACTTCTTCTGTCAATTACTGGTTCCTTCAAATAGAGATGAAGTTCATCATCCAGGCTCATTATTGCAGATTCTGATGAATCTTCCGCATGAGGCCCCAATAAAACGCTAAACATTGCATCTATTTGACCACGATGAATTTTCTCTTCTGTCCGTTTTTCTTTTGGGATATTTTTCTCCTGCATCCTGCTCTTCCACATCAGAAACCTTCTCTTCTTGACTTTTCTTTTCATCAGGAGGAACCTCCTGCACCTTCTGTTGAATATCATCTGTCAGCCATTGTTTTGCCTTGGCCAATACATCATAAGAAGAGAAAGGATGGTTCTTGTATTAAGGATCCAAAAGACATGCAAGCACAACATTTTTATTCTCCTCATTCTTCTCAAACCTTTTGGCGAGGCTGTCCCTCATGGCCTGCCTACATGCTTTGATGCCAGGTGTGTTTTGTCCTTCATTCTGTTGAAGAAGCATCTTCAGGGCCCTCACACATGGGATGACAGAGGAAACAGATGAGTCGTAATGACTCACCTCCAGTGTCACTTTCTCAATGGGTAGGAGCGTCTCAATAATGTTGGCTACTATGTCCCACTGATCTGCAGTAGGACAAGAATGTCCTCTGAGTCCATATTCACCAGAGTATATAGTGAAAGCTCGCTTCTACTCCAGCATCCATTGTAACAAGTGTTGCATTGAGTTCCATCGTGTTGGAACAGCCTGAATCAAGTTGTTTTTGGGTAGGCCAAGGTCTTCCTGAATGCACCTTAGTCGCTGCTTGGCAAGAACAGAATGGTGGAAATGGCCTGCGCACTTCTTCAGCATGCTAATAATGTCCAGCAAAGCTTTCTGGTTTGACAGACCATAATTTACCACCAGTTGGAGGGTGTGTGCCATGCAACTGAGGTCTGACACTTCAGCAAGTCTCATACCTTTAACCATGTTCGCGCCACTGTCTCGCAGCACAAGCAAGCATCACTCTGTCTTTTGTGATTCCCCATTCTTCTAGCATGCCTAGAAACATTTCTTTAATGTACTCCCCAGTGTGGGATCCTTGCATTACTTTTGTATTCAACACCAAATACCTTCTTGTCCATCCGCTGTCAATGAAGTGGCATGTAAGACTCATTAGTGATTCTGTTTGTCTTGATCAGCAATCAGCCATGAATGAGAGTGAGTTGCCAGCATTCTCTGGTTGCAGCATAGTCTTTACTTTGTCAACAACCTTTTGGTGAATCTTTTGCAGCATTTCAGTTCGATAAAATTTGTCACTCTTCAGTGTGTACCTTGGCTCAAGCATGGACAGCAACCGGTTAAATCCAGAGTCAGACACTATTGTAAATGGCTGGTTATCAGTGACCATCATCTCTGTGATTACTGTGTCCAGCATTTGGGATCTTCCATCAGATTTTTGCCACCTGTTTTTTTTCTGAAACATATCTGTTATTGTTGCCTGGGATAGTGATGTTTCACCTTGTGATTCATTTTGTTTTTTCTGTCCTGCATTATACAATTCAACATGATGAACTCTTAGATGGGCCCAAAGATTAGACGTATTTTTGGTTTTTGCAGTTATTGATCCCATGCTTACATTGTTTTTGCAAGTGTTGCACAGTGCTGCTGATTTTCCTGGAGATGGAAAAGAGAAATAGTCCCAGACCACACTTTTAATTTTTCTATCTCCATTGAAACAAGAAAGTCACTAATATAGGCTTAAATAAAATGGCTGGCTGGCACCCTGTAGTGGGTGGCTGTCTGCCTGGTGGCACCCTGTGGTGGGTGGCTGGCACCCTGTGGTGGGCACTGGGTGGCTGGCTGGCACCCTGTGGTGGATGGCTGGCTGCCACCCTGTGGTGGGCACTGGGTGGCTGGCTGCCACCCTGTGGTGGGTGGCTGGCTGGCACCCTGTGGTGGCTGGCTGGCAGTGGCACCTGGCGGGCACCCTTTGATGGCTTGCTGGCACCGTTTCCTGGCTGGCTGGCTGGCAGTGGCACCCTGTGGTGGCTGTCTGGCACCCTTTGATGGCTGGCTAGCTGGCACCAGGTGGATTGGTGGGTGGCTGGCTGGCTGTCAACCTTTGGTGGCTGGCTGGTACCCTTTGGTGGGTGGCTGGCTGGTACACTTTGGTGGTTGGCTGGCACCCTTTGGTGGCTGGCAACCTGTGTGGTGGGTGGCTGGCACGTACAGGCCGCCCAGGGCCTGTGGCTGGCTAGCTGGTATAGTCAGGACTCAGGCAGGGCCTGTGGCTGGCTGGTACACAGTGGGTGTGTGGGACTGGGTGGCTGCCGGCTGGCACCGGGCAGCTGTGGGTGGCCACGGCGGCTGTGTTACAGAACATGTGTCAGACTGTGACTGGTCACTGTGATTTTGAAGAACTACTAGATCACTCACTGTAGATCACTCACTGTAGATCACTCACTGTCCCGACTGACTGTGCAGCATGCAGACTCCAGTGTGGCCGCGGTGGGTAAAACACACTGTAACGAGGCTGAGGGAGGCCGTGTAAGAGCTGCCCAGTGCGCGGAGGCACGTGGTGCAACATAGGCGATGACGTCACGAAAATATCGGCAATATCGGTAAATCCAAAGGCCGATTCCGATATATCGGGGAAAGTGCATATTGGCCCCCGATATATCGGTGTTGCCGATAATCGGTCGATCTCTAGTATAGGCACAATAGTGTCTGCTAGAGAGTTTCCCTGCTAAGTACTTCATAGTATGGACACCATAATGTCTGCTAGAGGGGTTCCCCACAAAGTACTGCACAGTTCCCTGCTAAGTACTGCACAGTATAGACGCCATAATGTCTGCTAGAGGGGTTCCCCGCTAAGTACTGCACAGTATGGACACCATAATGTCTGCTAGGGGGGTTCCCTGCTAAGTGCTGCACAGTACGGGTACAGTAATGTCTGCTAGAGGGGTTCCCCGCTAAGTACTGCACAGTATGGACACAATAATGTCTGCTAGAGGGGTTCCCTATTAAGTGCTGCACAGTATGGACACAGTAGTGTCTGCTAGAGGGGTTCCCCATTAAGTGCTGCACAGTAATGTCTGATAGAGGGGTTCCCCACTAAGTACTGCACAGTATGGGCACAGTAATGTCTGCTAGAGGGGTTCCCCACTAAGTACTGCACAGTATGGACACAGTAATGTCTGCTAGAAGGGTTCCCCACTAAGTACTGCACAGTATGGACACATGAATTTCTGCTAGAGGGGTTCCCTGCTAAGTACTGCACGATAGTGACACCATAATGTCTTGCAGAGAGGTTCCCCGCTAAGTGCTGCACAGTACGGACACAATAATGTCTGCTAGAGAGGGTCCCCATTAACTGCTGCACAGTATGGACACAATAATGTCTGCTAAAGGGGTTCCCTGCTAAGCACTACACAGTATGGACACAATAATGTCTGCTAGAGGGGTTCCCTGCTAAGTACTGCACAGTATAGACACAATAATGGCTTCTAGAGAGGTTCCCCGCTAAGTGCTGAACAGTATGAACACAGTTATGTCTTCTAGAGGGGTTCCTCACTAAGTTCTGCACAGTATGGACACAATAATGTCTTTGAGATGAAAATTCGATGCAGTAACACCTTTCTCCTGCGCCCAGAGACAGGGCCCCCTATCCACCCTTTTCAAAGGTGTTGTTCCACGGAACTCACGCTTGGCTTCCCAAATGGCCACGGCCTTGCTGCCCTTTAAGACCTGGCTCTGAAGAAGGGGCTAAGCCTCGAAATGTGTTAGCCATTATCTATTGAGGACAGTGTATACAAATACAGATTTGTTCAGATTTGATGTGCCTTTTTAAACCTTTGTGAGTATATGCACTTACATTTAATAAAGCATAATATTGAGGATAATGCGCTAGGTCAGGGTGCCCTATGTTTGTTTTTTGATTTTAGTACACAGTAATGTCTGCTTGAGGGGCTCACTGCTAAGTGCTGCACAGTATGGACACAATAATGTCTGCTAGAGGGATTCCCTGCTAAGTGCTGCACAGTATGGACACAATAATGTCTGCTAGAGGGGTTCCCCACTAAGTACTGCCAGGCATCCCAACCTGCAAAAACTCATTTCAGGGAGGTGGCACTTACTGCTGGTGGGTACTGTTGGTGGGTAATGCTGGTGGTTACTGCTGGAGGGTACTTCTGGCTGGTAATGCTGGTGGGTAATTCTGGCACTGCTGGCGGGTAATGCTGGTCATGCGGGTACTCTTGGAGGAAGCAGCGGCTGCAGTAGAGAGCAGAGCCGCTGCTTCCTGTATGGCTTCTGTCACAGGCGGAGTGCATTGCGTATCACTCCGCCTGTGACAGAGCCGGAACTATATAGGAAGCAGCGGCTCTGTCACCGACTGCAGACATCCTAAGTCTCCGGCGGCAGCTGGGAGATCGCACGGCACTTCCGGGTGTCCGTGAGCCACCGGCCAAAGGCGGGAGAATCCCGCAAGTCGTGGGAGACTTGGGATGTCTGTACTGCACAGTATGGATAGAATAATGTCTGCTAGTGTTGTTCCCTGCTATGTTCTGCAAGGTATAAACATTTCTCACAGGGTGTTAGCATGGTTGGGATTTGAACTCATGACCTAAGTGCTTTTTGTTCATGAGCACAGACCACTAATTCAATGTGCTGAGTGCAAATTATGATTAACCACTTAAGCCCCGGAGGATTTGGCTGCTAAACGACCAGGGGGTATTTTGCGATTCGGCACTGCGTGACTTTAACGGACAATTGCGTGGTCGTGCGACGCTGTACCTAAACGAATTTGGCGTCCTTTTTTTCCCACAAACAGAGCTTTCTTTTGGCGGTATTTGATCACCTGTGCGATTTTTTGATCACGCGCTATAAACAAAAAAAGAGCGTAAATTTTGCAAAAATAGCAATATTTTTCCCTTTTTTTTATATGAAATTCCCCCCCAAAAAAATGTAAAAATCTAAATTTTTTAACATTTTCGGCCAATTTGTTTTATGCTACCTATGTTTGGTAAAAAAAATCGCAAAAAGCGTATTTTGATTGGTTTGCGCAAAAGTTATTGCGTTTACTAACAAAGGGAAAGATTTTTGTCATTTTTGTTGTTTTTTTTTTAACGCGTAATGGCGGCGATCTGCGATTTTTTTTGCGGTACTGCGACATTTCGGCGGACAGATCGGACCCTTGACTGACATTTTTGACACTTTTGGGGTTACCAGTGACATTTCTACAGTAATCAGTGCTATATATATGCACTGTTACTGTAAAAATACACTGGTAGTAAAGGGTTAACTTTATTTGAGAGGGAGGGGCTGTGTGTGTCCCTAGGGGCGTGATTCTAACTGTGATTGGCTGTGGCTTCAGCTGTATGCAGAGTGATCAACGGATCTACATAGTAGATCCATATGATCATCTCTCATTCAGAGGGGAGAATGACAGGCAGCTTGTTTACACAAGCTGCCTGACTTTCTCCCTCTCCCCCGCCGATCGCAGAGTGGCCGGCGGACATCGGGTCCGCCGGTCACACGCGCGGGGGGGGGGGTCCGTGACCACGCGGGAGCGGGAGCGCGCTCGCTCCCTAGACCCTCACAAGCTAGTGACGTAGCCCTACGTCACTTTGCCTGTGAGGGGCTGACCGCCGCCGTAGATAGTCATGCGGCGGTCGGCAAGTGGTTAAAGAATGAACATAGATAACTAGAACTCTATAGTCTACTAAAAAAATAAATGTAACGTGAAAAAAATTAACATATAACGGATATATAAATGATAAATACATGTAACCTTTTACAGCATTCGTTAGCAAAAGAAGAAAAACTATGCATAATAATTATAATATAAATAAATAGCCACACAAAAGGTAGAGCACATCCCATATTTATTGGCATACATGTACACACATGATTAGAGCTATATACTGCAGTGCAGTTTCATATAGGAAACTCATTGGCAATTGCCAGTTATGGAACCATGACTATGCCGATTTGGAATTTACTAATGCATATTCTCCTATTTGTACTCACTCTTCTGTTCACATGTTCATCTAGTTAGAGTCTCAATTGTTTTAATTGGGAGTAATTCAATGTGGAATGATTGTTTCTTCTCCTTATTCTTAGTGAATTAGGCCCTTTCTGTATATTATATGGCAGGACACCGCTTAAACTGGGTACACAGGGGCCAAATTTAGGGAGACATTTGCCGGTTCAAAAACAAAACCAGCCGACATTCCGCCCGTGTGTATGTCCCACGTGCATGCTGGAAAACCAGCAGGTGACCGACTCCTGATCAGCACCCTCAGCAAATGGCAGAGAGCACTGATTGGTGTATTCTGGCAGGGGGGTGGGCATCCCCTGCCGGATTACAATAGTTTGTAAGTACTGTGGAGTGGAGAGTAGTGCTGACAGTTTTTTTTTCCATTCAACCCAGCGGTGTGTACCAGGTTTTAGGGCTTTAGTTTAATATCTGCTGGAGATTACAATGAGACTTGCCTGCTGACAACTGAATTTGGATAAAAAGTGATCGTATGTACTGGACACTTGATTGCAGTGTCTTTTTTTGCACCTTATATAGTTAACGTTTTGCACATGCCACTTTACGTATAGTTTGCACAATCTAGTACTTATTAGCTGGGGTCAGAGATAGATCACGACCCCCAGGAGGAATATTCCACGTCCCCCCCCCCCCCATCCCCTAGAAGTCACTTCCCTTTCCACCACTTCTTCTTGCATCTTCTTGAGAGGCTCCCCTAACCAAAGGGGAGAGTAAGGGGTATGTTTTTGCTTTCAACTCAGTCTAAACCTGAAAGGATTCCAGAAGGCTGCTGTTGCAAACCCACAATAGCAGTTGAGAACTCTTCCCTTGACGCAAAGGAGCCAAAGGAAAAATGCTCAGAGGTAGTAGAAAGACCAGATAAACTGGAGATTCATAACCACAAGGCACTAACTGACCTCCCTACAATTTTCCAATTTTCTCCCACTCTGCCACCACCAAGAGACATTGCCTGCCAGCAAGAGTTTTGGACACCAGCTATAAAAAGCAGTCCAGAGCAATGGTGTCAGAACACTTGTAACCACCAGTACACATCTCAAATGGTAATGGCAGTAACCTTTCTGGGGTACAGCCTCTCTCTCTCTCTCCGAGGTGCATAACAAAACAAGGATAAAAATACTTGCAGTGCCTTTGTGTTAATAGCGAACACCCCGTGTCCTTTGAGGCTCCGCTAATGTAAGCTCGTGGAGGGTTTCACAGTGACCAGAACAGGCACAAAAAAAAAAAAAAGACATTACGACACCCATACAAGGGGGGGGGGGGGGAGAAATCAAGTAGAAACCAGATTTCTTTGGATTCTGCTGACTTAGCTCACAATATATTTTTCAGTATGAAGTTCCTTTCTATTTTTTATTTTTTTAACCCCTTAATGCCGACATAACCTAAATATGCATCCTTCGGCTTCAAGAGGTTATACAGGGGGTGATGCCTGCAGCTACAAGCATCACCCCAGTACTGTTTTTTTAGAGCGGACGGTCAGCTTTCTTGTAATAACAACTGATGCTGCTAAGCAGACGCTCGGCCATTATCACAAGCAGTGAGAGGGGACATTATCACCCCTCCTGCCGCTTGGCCTGGGTCGCCTGTCATCTGCCGGCTGCCCAGAGACCCGAACAAAGCCGGAAACAGCTTTGATCGGGTCTCATACAGGGGAGGACTGGGAAGGGGGGCTGGGTGGCAATTGCCCCCTGGGCCACTCTGATGCTGGGTAAAAAGGCCGCACCCAGGGCTGGACAAATGCAGGGGCCAGACACTGTATACAGCTGCCGGTCGCTGCTACACAATGTAATATTTGCAGAGCTGCAGCGGCAAGGTATGAGTGTTTAGAGTACGCTCCTGTACCCGGCTGGCACAATACTAACATGGTCACTTCCCTGTCAGTGATCTCCATCTGACAGGAGCTTCCTAGGCCCCGCCTGGCGTGATGTCATGTATTTTTGTTAAACCTCCTTTTTTGCTATTAACATTAAATTATGTTACCACATTGCATTATGTTTGTCTTGATTCATAACATCAATATCTGTTATGAAACCGGGTGGGCATGGATGGTGAGCTGATTTGATGGTTCAATGGGCCACTTGACTGTGCTTGCCCCCCCCAGGCCTAAGGCTGCCAGCCCTCCCCTGGTCTCATATCTAGCAACCCAGAAGCGATGATGACATCGCTTCCGGGTACTGGAGCCTTAAGTGCCAGGTCACACTTGTGCGATGCGGGAAGGCTGCGAATTTGAAGCCTGTTCCCGCATCGCAAACGCACATCTGGCAGTTCACACTGCCATATGCGATACGCAGGGGGTGTCAATGAAATGTTAACGACACCCCCTGTTTGATCGCATATCGCAGTGCGATCTGACAGTTCTCACAGGATCGGATCGCACAAGTGTTAACAACTGATCCGATCCTGATGCGGCTGAAAAAAAGGGTCATGTGCGACTTTTGTGCGGGTGCAGTGCGAATTTAGCCATACAAAGTGTATGGCTGAATTCGCACTGCACATCCGATCGCATGTAATGAAGGAGCAGTGCGCTCCGATATTACATGCGATCGCCGCACACGCTATAGTGTGAACCGGCACTAAAGGTGACAGATTCAAAAATAAATAAAATTACAGCATTCAAAAACAGCCAAACTTGGCGTTTTGAATGCTTTTAAGTGAAAAGGAGGGATTTGGGGTCTTATAGACCCCAGATCCCTCCATAAAGAGCACCTGTCACTGCCTGTTACTGTAACAAGGGATGTTTACATTCCTTGTGACAGCAATAAGTGATCAATATAAAAAAATGTAAAGAAGGTACAGCAATAAAAGAAAATTAAAGCTCCCATTCCTCTGTGCTCGCGCGCAGAAGCGAACGCAAGTCGTTCCCGCGAATGTTATTAGGTATTGCTGCGATCGTTAGAGCGAGAGTAATTATTCTATCACTAGAAGTCCTATAAAGTCCCGTACACACGTACCAAATGTCGGCCGAATGATCGGCCGTCTTTTGTCCGGTGCTGTCCTGTCGGCTGAAAAGTGCTAAAGACTGCACACGAATTTTGTCGGTCAACAACAGCCGACTGCAGAAGTGATGTCATGTGATGGTTAACTTTCCGTGTGTTTTTTCTTCTCTGAGCATGCCCAGTCTTGCTAATCTGCTGTTTGTCGGCCGAATTCTGTACTGACTGGCGAACAATCGGCTGTTCTGGTGACGGCCAACAAAAATTTTAAAGTCTGCACGCCAGATTCTGTTCGGCCGAAAATTCGCTGTCGGTTGTCGGAAGCATCATACTAACAAGCCGACAATCGGCCGATCGTTCGGCGGCCGAATATTTACGGCCGACAATCGCTACGTGTGTACGGGGCTTAACTCTAAACAGGTAATGATTAAAAAATGTTAATGCGTCGCCTATAGGGATTTTTAAGTGCCGTAGTTTGTCACCATTCCACAAGTGTGCACAATTTTAGCCACTTGAGGACCGCCCCACACAGATATACTGCGGTAGGGCAGCCCTCCTGCACATAATCACATACCTATATGTAAGTTCGTGCACAGAGTCTGACAGCGACCTGGGTCTGCTGGGATGTCTGCCAGGACTCACCGATCATTAACAGGAGAGGCAGAACAGCCGTTCTGTCAGAGGGGAGGATAGAGATCTTGTGTTTCTGCCAAGCAGAAACAGGGATCTGTCTTCCTTCATTTAACCCCCTCTCACCCTGCCACTGTATATAAATGGCTGGGTGGGAGCTCTGTCGTTCTGAGTGGATGTTTCCGTACTTCCCTCAGAATGAGTGCCTGCTCGTGGCTGTAAAGCAGCGCAATCGCGTCAAGGCTGTGATCACAGGACACATTCAAGATGAGATCGGGTTATGGGTGCTGGGATGAGCCCTCTCGATCACGTGATGGCTATGTCCAATCACAGCCTTCACAATGTAAACAGAGACGCTTGTCTCTGTGACAGTTCTCCCCACTGAGCTCAGTGAGAGCTCAGTGCAACGGGGGTCTGCAAGATCTGTGACAGCTCTATGTGTAAGGATGATTTTCCACACAGAGCTGTCACATATCCCCCACAAACAGTACACCAAGCACCACTGTCACCCCTGTCCCCATAAACCATCTGTACCAATGCAAAAAACATCTGTCAGTCCCCCTTCACATCTTTTCAAGTGCACAAAACATCTGTCAGTCCCCCATCACAACTGTACCAGTGCAAAAAACATCTGCAATAATGCACTATTGTGACATCAACATCTGTCAGTGTCCGCCGGTGGCCGATCAACATCTGTCAGTGTATCAGTGTATCAGTGTCCCACCAATAAATAAAACATTTAAAGGCGAACGCACACGTTGGTTTCAGCATATACATGTGAGGTAACACTGCAAACGTCAGAGTGAGAGCAATAATTTTAGCACCAGACCACCTGTGTAACTCTGAACTGGTAACCAATAAAGGCTTATAAAGCATCGCCTATAGAGATTTTCAAATACCGAAGCTTGGCGCCATTTGACTAGTGTGCACAATTTTAAAGTGTGATAGGTTTGGTATCTATTCACTCAGCGCAACTACATATTTTACCAAAATTTGGGATATTAGATGGTCTCTGTGTGCATTGAAACTTATTAAATTGTATTTATGCATTAGTGTGTAAAATTGTGTGCAAATACCATGTGACATAAAAATTTGAAAAACCCACCATTTTATTCTCCAGGGCCTCTGCTACTAAAATATATAACGTTTGGAGGTGTCTCTGCTGACATTCGCTGCTCTATAGGGCTGCATGGGGCATCCGATCAGGTCTGCCTGAAAAACTGACAGGTGGACCAGATCGGAAAGGCCGTGTGAAAGGGCCCATAGGCCGTCAGTACATCAGGTGTGATCAATTTTCAGTGATTGGTACCATAGCTTGTAGACTCTAGGCCCCTTTCACACATGCTGTCCGTCCGTTGATGGATGAAAAACGGACATCAATGCATTCCTATGGATAAACAGATGTAAATGGATCAGTCGTTTACATCCATTTTCATCCGCTTCTGTCAACATCCGTTTTTTTGAACGGATGAAAGCCCTGTTTTTCATCCATTAAAAAAACAGATCGGATGAAAAACGGAACACAACGGATGAAAAACTGATGACAAAAAAACATGACTGAACTGATGAAATGAAAGGTCCGTATGTGTGAAAGGGGCGTAACTTTCACACAGACCAAATAATATACCCTGATTTAGGGTTATTTTTACCAAAGAAATGTAGCAGTATAAATTTTGGTCAAAATTTATGAAGACAAATTACTTTTGTACAACAGAAACCAAGAAACCAAGAAAAACACTTTTTTTTTTTTCAAAATTTTCGGTATTTTTTAATTTGTAGCGCAAAAAATAAAAACCCCACTAGTAAATAAATACCTCCAAAAGAAAGCTCTCTTTGTGTGAAAAAAAATGATAAAAATGTCATTTAGGTACAGTGTTGCATGTTCACGTTAATTGTCATTCAAACTGTAAGAGCACTGAAAGCTGAAAATTGGCCTGGGAAGGAAGGGGGCAAAGTGCCCAGTACTGAGGTAGTTTTGGGGGGTAAAGCTTCCTCTGTAACTTGTACCTATAGGTACTTTAAATTAACTGTTTAGGAGATATTTACTTTGCATGCAGCCAGTGACATCACTGGCGCATGTGATCTGAAGGAATGGCGGCTCCCATGCGCATGCGTGGGAGTGACATCATCGCGGCTCCAGCCAATCAGATGGCTGGAGGGTGCAAACCCGGAGGGAAGATAGGTTAACATGTCGGATGTGTAAGTGTTGTGTGGGCGGCGCTGCGGGGGCTTCGTTTTAAGGTATTTCACAATGAGCTTTTTTGGGAGGTTTACAACCTCTTTAAGCTGCCACCCCACACAGTTAGAAAGCACTACCTAGGAGCACACTTAAAGTGGATGTAAACCCTCACATATATCCAGTTAAGTGAACGCCCTCAGATGATACATAGATTAAACAAATCTCCCTACATAGGTTTGTGACGGAATCTGAAGACTCACACTGTACTTGTGGTCTTCCGTCAGTATACGGCTTCCTCGCAGTCATGAACATAGATATTAAATTCCAGCCTCCTTCATACAAAACTTGCCTGACACTAAAGCCCCGTACACACGTACCGATTGTTGGCCGTGAATTTTCGGCGCCGCCCGATCGGCCGATTGTCGGCTTGTTAGTATGATGATTCCGACAACCGACTGCGACTTTTCGGCCGAACAAAATCTGGTGTGCATGCTATAAAATTTTTGTTGGCCGTCACCAGAACGGCCGATTGTTCGTCAGTCAGTACAAATTTCGGCTGACAAAAGTCAGATGAGCAAGACTGGGCATGCTCAGAGAAGAAAAAACACACGAAAAGTAGACCAGAACATGACATCACTTCTGCAGTTGGTTTTTGTTGGCCGACAAAATTTGTGTGCAGTCTAGAGCACATTTCAACCAACACAACAACACTGGACAAAAGACGGCCGATCGGTCGGCCAACAATCGGTGCGTGTGTACAGGGCTTAATGCCCTGTACACACTATCAGATTATCTGAAGACTTGTCTGCAGACTTACCAAAACCATATAATATGAGGTCAAACCTAAACACTTTCAATTTGTATGCAATCCGGCAGGCCCTTGCACTACATAGAAAAGGTAAATCTGAAGACAAAAGTCTTCAGATAATCTGATAGTGTGTACAGGGCATTAGTTTGTATACTGGAAACAACTAACTCCTTTATTGACAAAGAAACAGACTTTTATACACTTGAGAAGTAGGTCAGTCACTACATATTTACCCAAAACATCACACAATGAATAGATAACGAGGTACAGCTGACTCATGGCTAATCCCAATTAACATGCTAATAACTCAATACACTTAAGCCAGCCTGGAAGAACAGACTGCCGATGTAACGTGAGAATGACCTACCCCGTGAGAAAAACCTACCCTCGTCACTTCCGGCCAGGAACAGCTGAGCAGCGCAGCAGTGCGCATGCTCACAGCCCCGGATACGTAATGGAACAGCTGAGGAGCTGACTAGTGCGCATGCGCACTAGTATGAAATGATCATGGTGTACCATGAAACAAACCTACCCACGCGGCGGTTACATTAAAGCAGCTCGGTTGAAATATGAGTCATCTCCGCTCCTGTCCCTGTCACTTCCCTGATCTTGGCTAGTAAATATAAAAGCAGTGCTAGGCTCCGTGATTTATCTTTTCATACACCCGCCGCCGCTTTTATATTTACTAGCCGAGATCAGGGAAGTGACAGGGATAGGAGCGGAGATGACTCATATTGCAGCACAGCTGTTTTAATGTAACCGCCGCATTAGACACACTACCGTGCCCCAGAAGTGACGAGGGTAGGTTTTTCTCACGGGGTAGGTAATTCTCACGGAACACCGGCACCAAAGCTAAAACAAGATACAATACACATATCATAGTGTAAATACTGAGAACCCACCATAAACAATAGGTGAGCAAATCAGCATAATTTACAATGCTTGGAAGACAGGTGTTTGAGCTGATGACATGCAGTCTGTTACAAGTCTGACCAACTGAAGCAGTCCAAACCATCAATTTATCTGTCACATAGTTTTTTTCACTCTCAGTGACGGTGCGTACCGTCACAGGTTTTACATGCATATCTGCCATCTTCAGCTTTTTATATTCTTTAGAAAGTGCACATTGGGTTAGAGATTATTTTCCTGTTCAGCACGGGGAGTGGATTCTTGGCATACAGCTAAGGCTGGCCATACATGATCCAATTTTCTTACAATTTTCTGTCCAATTTTCTTGAAATTTACCTTCAAGTATGTAGTACAAAGGCCTGCCTAATTGGATACAAGTGAAAATGTTGTTTAGCTTTGACCTCATATTATGTGGTTTGTGGTAAATCTATCAGAAAATTGTGCAACAAAATTGAACATGTATGGCCAGCCTAAGACAACTGATTGGAGCAAAGGCACCCCTCCCCCCCTCCACAAAGGCAGACTTGCAGAGCTGTGCTGTGACAAGACAAGCTCTCTGCTAATTTATAGCAACCTCCCATGACACAAATTTCAGGCTGGTTTTATCTTGGTTGTCAGAAGTTATCATGCTGATAACAGAGGAACAAAACCGCAGAAAGCCACGGGACTTAGGGTTTTGGAGAAAAAAAGGAAAACACTAGAGATATATGTGCTTAGATCAAATTTAATGAATAGGTTTTACATCCACTTTAACCCTTTGATCACCCTCGATGTCAAACTCTTCCCTGACCTCCGCCATTACTAGTATAAAAAAAAATAAATTAAAAAATCCCATTTTCCTGTTTGTAGGCGCTATAACTTTTGCGCAAACCCATCAATATACACTTATTGGGATTTTTTTTTTTTTTTTTACCAAAAGATATAAAATATTTACAAAAATGGGAGAGGTGTACTCACTTTTTTTAGATATTGTGTGTGTGTGTGTATATATATATATATATATATATATATATATATACACACACACACACACAATATCTCACAAAAGTGAGTACACCCCTCACATTTTTGTAAATATTTTATTTTATCTTTTCATGTGTACAGCTTGTATAACAGTGTAAATTTGCTGTCCCCTCAAAATAACAACATACAGCCATTAATGTCTAAACCGCTGGCAACAAAAGTGAGTACACCCCTAAGTGAAAATGTCCAAATTGGGCCCAATTAACCGTTTTCCTTCCCCGGTATCACGTGACTCAGTGTTACAAGGTCTCAGGTGTGAATGGGGAGCAGGTGTGTTAAATTTGTTATTATCGCTCTCACTCTCTCATACTGGTCACTGGTCACATGGCACCTCATGAAAAAGATCAGAGGGTCTGGAAATCTTTTTTTACCGCCAACGTCTTTTCCAGGAGTCTTTTAGGACAGTCACCTTGAGAGACCTTGGCTCCTCCCTTCTCAGGAAACACCACCCCATCTATACAGATTTAGGTCCCCTGTAAGCTGGCGCACTTCAGTTCCCCAAGAGTACCTCCGGCCAGCTGGGGAGACACAAAGACATATTATACCAACCTCCATCTTCTGACCGTCTTATGTACAGACCTTCTTCGGTGGGTAATGGTGCTGTTCTGAAAGACTCCTGGAAAAGACGTTACACGTAAGAGTAACTCTATTTTTCCCCTCTCGTCTTACAGGACAGCCACCTTGAGAGGATAAGCGAGTACTTACCCCTAGGGTGGGAATTTGCATGCAAAAGCTTGATCCTTAGCGGACAACAGGTCCAGCCTGTAGTGCTTGGTGAAGGTTGAAAAACTGGACCAAGTCGCTGCCCGACAGATCTGCTCTGGGGTAGCACCAGCCCTTTCCCTTGTCAGTTGACATTAGTAACTACTGTGGAATTGTCTGAGCGGACCCGCACATTGTGTCCCTATAGTTCTGTCTGACTGTTCGACTGCTCTCAGTTCTCTCCAGTTTGAAGATCGCCTTGATTCTTCGCTCTTCCAGGATCCCTGCACCAGTTGGGAGTCCAGGTGTGCACCCCACCCTGTGTCACTTGTGTCCCTAGTGATGACTCTGGATACTAATGGGAGCCAAGAGAGACCTTAAGACAGGTTTGAGATCCGTCTCCACCACCAGAGGAATCTCTTTATACGTACCGGTACGTGCACTAAGGTATCCAGACAGCCCTGAGTGCAGTCCCATACCTCCAAGATGAACAGTTGTAGATGGCGGAAGTGAAGTCCCACCCACTGTACTGCTGGGATTTGTGGCCGTTAGCGACCCGTGCCAACATGGTTTGTCTTATTGATATATAATGATTGCTTTGTAAAAGGTCCATGACTCTGTCTATCTTCTGCCTCTTTACTAAAGGAAGAAAGACCTTTTGAAGTGTGGAATCTAATTCGTAGCCCAGAAAGGTGACCTTTTGTGAGGGCACCAGACTGGATTTTTCCAGATTCAGGAGCCACACCAAGCCCTCTAAGAATCACCTTGCCACAAGTAGATCCCTGGACAGCTGTTCCTGAGAAGGGGCAAACAGGAGCAGATCGTCCAGGTAGGCAATGACTGAAACGCCTCTGAGCCGCTTGTGCCATGACCTTGGTGAAAATGTGGGGGGGGGGGGGGAGAGGACAGTCCGAAAGGAAGGGACTGCAATTTTAGATGTATCCTGCCCTCTTCTGTCCTCATGGCCAACCTGAGAAACTTCTGACACTTTTCCAATATGGGAATATATATGCAGGTAGGCGTCTCTCAGGTCTTTCGAGGCCATGAAGCAGTTTGGAGAAGGATAGCCCTTATTGAGAAGATCAAATCCATCCTGAATCTTTTGTAAGCAATTGAGATGTTTAAGGGCTTAAGTCTGTACTTGCCTGAAGGTTTCCACACGACGAAAACGTGGTTGTTCAGGAGGGCGAACCCCTCCCCCCCCTGCCTCTTTGGCTCCAAGATTTCTTCTGTCCGAAGTTTCTCTAAGGGTAAGACTTCTTTTGAAAGGTTTAATACATCCATGCTTGACAGGAAAGGATTTTTTGCTGTCTGATCCAAGACAGTTTCCAAGCCTCCAAGCCTGGTCCGAACAGGTGGCCCCTTGTAAAGGGAATCCCACACAGTTTAGCCTTGGATCTGCTGTTGCCCTGACAAGTCTTAAGCCAAAGAGCCCTCCTTGCTGAATTGGCCAGGGCTGAAGATCTAGTGGACATGCGTACAGATTCAGCTGATGCGTCCGCAATATAAGGCATGCCCCGTAGAAGAGTAGAGAAAGAAGACAGGATCGTCTCCTTCGAGGTGCCAGCCTCAATGTGCGCTTTAATCTGGGTTAGCCAGTACTCCAGATTGTGGGCAACTACCATCATAGCCACGGCGGATTTAAGATTTCCCAACAAGGAATCCCAGGTCTTTCAGGAGATAATCCATCCTTTTGTCCATGGGATCAGAAAGAGCACAGTTGGTGACTTGCTCCACACTGACGCATCCTCAGAAAAGGAAAATCTCTTTTTCAGGGCTCTGGAAAAGAAAGGCTTCCTCTCAGGTTCTTGCCATTCCTTTTTAACTGCTTCCACCAGGACTTCATGTATTGGGAAGACACTCCTCCTTTGCTAACCTAGGCCCCGGTACATTTGGTCATGAAGAGATATCTCTTCCTGGATTCCTAAAGTGCTGTGGATAGCTCCCAAAAGATCTTCCACCTCTTCAAGGGTTAATTTGTCATAAAGTGCAGTGGCGCTCCAGATGACGTCGTAGTGACGAAACACGTAGGACGTGGCTTACTGCGTCAATATGTCACTTCCTGTAGCGGTGGTTCTGACCGGTGGAACGCGGAAGCGGTACAGCCTGGCAGGCCCTGCACGCTGAAAGTGAACTTCCCAACTGTGAGTGACTATAGCACTTGTTTATATACTACATACTACGCAATGGAGGCTACTTTTTATTGCAGTACCTGAGGCATCTAAGTGGGAACCAAGCTACCTGTAACAAGTGTGCGGTAAGCGTTTGTACCTAGTGGGGCACCACGGGTGCATTACCTCCCATATAACTGCATATGAATATAACTGAGCACCTGGTGCACTGGCACATTTTCAATAAGCGTCTTTGTAAATAAAAAGCACTAAGCACTTTGTATATCTTTATGTGGTGACACTATATGCTTTTATCAGACGCACTAATGCACCTTTTATGATTTTATGGATGTAATTTTTACAGTTTTATGCTCACTAAAACGCACAGTATACACTTTTTATCTTCACATTAAAAATTGTGGTAGCGCCGATACCAACAACCCTTGCACTTTATCACTTACACACTACCTCAGAGGTAGGTTGGCGGCAGCTTACACCACTATTTCTTAAACAGTCTATTGTATGTACTGAAAACTTAGCGCTGGTAAAACCTCACCCCCATATCAATGGTTAATTTGTATCTAGTGGACTCACCATCCACCCCTTCTCCTTCCGACTCCACCCTGGGAGCATGAAGGTGTACCATCACATTCTTCGCCCTGTTTTTCAGTACCCCCCGGTGTTTCTCTGCTCGTAGAGGATATCACCGTTGGGGGTAGAGCAATCTCCTGCAGTGCTGGGTGAGAGGGGTTCTGGGGCTGAGGAAACTAAATTTGAAAATAAATGAGTGAAAGGTGCTGAAAAGCTCATTGAGAGATGGTAAGATCAGTACACTGTTCTGCCGAATGTTCCCTGATTAGGCTCTCCACACACAAAGCACCTTGGTCCAAGATTCCCCCATAGTAGCCTTGCATGATGGGCATTTTCTTTTGGAGCTATGTGGTGATTTGGATTTGTCTGAGGCCTTACTCTAAAATACAAAAAGAAAATCAAACTGACTGACTATGCACCCATACTGGGCCCCCCCACCAGCACATAGCAGCGCATGCCCCATGAGGAGTGTACTTGGGACCGAACACCACGGTCCTCTAAATACCACCACAAATCCCCCCCCTTCCCAGCTCCAGGCGGGGGTCAACACCATGGAGCTAGTGGTGGAAATAAGGGAACACCACCCCAAGGTTTTCTTACCTTGGGATGGCTGGTGCTTGCTTCACTAGCAGCCTCCAACATATCTAGATGTGGTCGCAGCCTGTGCCTGTCCCCCAGCTTATGACTTGCACAAGCCCTTGTCCAGCCCACTTTCCATTACCACGGGCCAGAAACGGAAGTTATGGCTATCAGCGGAAGTGCCCGCCTCCACCAGAAGGGATGTTACCCGTCATCGGGTCCAGCCGCAGCACCATGCTGGCCAGAAGTGTGTGGACTGGCTGCACCTCCGCAACGCTCTCCCCAAGCGTTCAAAGCAGACCCCCACAGCCTCAGACCTCCGCTGAGAAGCTGGGGCAATGTTTTAGGCAGCAAAGAGGTAAACTGGGTCCCTATCCAGATTTTAGCCACCTTAGCTACTCCCATCCAGAAAACACAGCCGCAGCCCTTGGTTCCTGGCGGAGTCTCCCCATCGGAGGAAACACCAGAACTGAAAGGCGCCGGCTAACAGGGGGGCTTAAATCTGTATGGATGGGACAGTGTTTCCTGAGAAGGGAGGAGCCAAAAGGTCTCTCAAGGTGGCTGTCCTGAAAGACAAGAGGGGAAAGAAATGTTGCTCTACATAAAGATGGCTTAGGCTAGAAGACGACCCTGAAACTGAGCTGCAGCACAGTGACCAAGACCATGCAGCAGTTTAACAGGACAAGTTCCACTCAGAACAGGCCTCGCCATGGTCAACCAAAGAGGTTGAGTGCACGTGCTTAGCGTCATATTCAGAGGTTGTCTTTGGGAAATAGACGTATGAGTGCTGCAAGCATTGCGGCAGAGGCTGAAGGGGGGGGGGGGGGCAGCCTGTCAGTGTTTAGACCATACGCCGCACACTGCATCAAATTGGTCTGCATGACTGTCGTACATCATCTTTAGAAGAGGCTTCCTTCTGGGACAAGAAACTCCGCAAACAGTTTGCTGTAGACAAGCAGACTAAGGACATGGATTACTGGAACGATGGCCTGTGGTCTGAGGAGACCAAAAAGTAACGTATTTGGTTCAGATGGTGTCAAGCATGTGTGGCGACAACCAGTTGGAGTACAAAGACAAGTGTGTCTCGCCTACAGTCAAGCATGATGGTCGGAGTGTCATGGTATGGGGCTGCATGAGTGCTGTCAGCACTGGGGAGTTACAGTTCATTGAGGGAACCATGAATGCCAACATGTACTGTGACATTGAAGCAGGGCATGATCCCCTCCCTTCAGAGACTGGGCGACAGGGCAGTATTCCAACATAATGACCCCAAACACCTCCAAGACATACACTGCCTTGTTAAAGAAGCTGAGGATAAAGGAGATGGACTGGCCAAGCATGTCTCCAGATCTAAACCCGATTGAGCATTCTCAAAAAGGAAGGTGGAGGAGCGCAAGGTCTCCAACATCCACCAGCTCTGTGATGTTGTTGTGGAAGAGGACTCAAGTAGCAACCTGTGAAGCTCTGATGAACTCCATACCCAAGAGGGTTAGGGCAGTGCTGGAAAATGGTGGCCACAAAAAAAAAAAAAAAAAAAGACACTTTGGGCCCAATTTGGACATACTTAGAGGGTGTATTCACTTTTACCAGCGGTGTAGACATTAATGGCTGTGTGTTTAGTTAGAGGGGACAGCAAATTCACACCTTCACAAGCTGTACACTCACTACTTTACATTGCAGCAAAGAGTAATTTCTGTGTTGTCACTTGAAGATATAAAAAATATATACAAAAATGTGGAGGGATACAGACACCTCAAAAAAAAAAATTAAATTCATAAAGTTACTTACTGGTAACGTCTTTTCCAGTAATCTTTCAGGACAGCACCTTTACCCCACCCGAAGAAGGTCTGAACGTAAGACGATCAGAGGATGGAGGTTAGTATGATAAATCTTTTGCGTCTCCCCAGTGGCCGGAGGTACTCTTGGAGAACTGAGGCAGCCAGCTGGAGGGAGGCTTAAATTTTGATGATTGAGGCGGTGTTTCCTAAGATGGGAGGAGCCATGTTCTCCCAATCATCAGAATTTAAGCCTCCCTCCAGCTGGCTGCCACAGTTCTTCAAAAGTACCTCCAGCCACTGGGGAGACAAAAGATATCATACTAACCTCCCATCCTCTGATCGGCTTACGTTCAGACCTTCTTTGGATGGGTAACTGTCCTGAAAGACTACTGGAAAAGACGTTATCAGTAAGTAACTATTTTTCCTTTATCGTCTTTCAGGACAGGCACCTTTGAGAGGATAAGTGAGTACTTACTCTTAGGGTGGGACAACCGCCTGAAGGACCTTTCGCCCAAAGACCTGATCTTTAGCAGACAGCAAGTCCAGTCTGTAGTGCTTGGTAAAGGTTGTATAACTGGACCAGGTTGTTGCTCGACAGATCTGCTCCGGTGTAGCCCTAGATCTTTCCGCCTGAGAAACTGCCATAGCTCTAATAGAATGTGCCTTGATACCTATAGGCACCTCCTTCCCAGAAAAACGATAGGCCTGACTAATGGCTAGTCTAAGCCATCTGGCTAATGAATGTCTAGACGCTTTAGCACCCTTATTAGTGCCAGCACACAAAACAAAAAAGGAATTTGATTTTCTGAACTCTTTCGTGATGGCTATGTATTGAAGAACACATCTTCGAACATCCAACTTACGGAAGTTTGCGTCCTGTTCCTTCACCGGATTTGAACAAAAAGTAGGTAAAACTATTTCCTGGTCTCTATGAAACTTTGAGACCACTTTAGGAAGAAAAGCCAGATCGGTTTTAAAAATAATGCGCTCCAAAAATATCTGCAGAAAGGGCTTCAAGCTCACTAACCCTTCTGGCGATAGTGATTGCCACTAAAAAAAACATCTTGAGGGTTAAAATGTCACCGTACAAGACGCTATAGATTCAAAAGGTTCTTTCAGAGCGCCTGCAAGACCAGGGATAAATCCCACATAGAAAAGGGGAGATTTCCTGCTGGTCTTTGCCTGTTTAAGGCTTTAAAGAACCAAATCACCCAGGGATCCTTTGCTAAAGATGTCTCTAAGAAGACACGAAATAGGCGAAACTTGGCTCTTCAGGGTGCTGACGGCTAGTCCCTTGTTTGCCCCCTCTTGCAGAAACCCCAGTACCGTCACTGGGCTACCTACATCTAAGGAGCTTCTTGCACACCAAAGCTTAAAAAAACTTACAAGTCTTTAAGTAAATACTCCGCGTTTCCTTCTTTCTGCTTTTTAGCAGAGTTGTCACCAGTTGGTCTGAAAATCCTTTACTTCTTAATAGTTCTTCCTCAAAAGTCAGGCTGCAAGGTTCCAAAGTTGCACCCGTGGACAGAGTACTGGGCCGTGATAGAGAAGGTCCTCCCAAACTGGTAGAATCCAGGGGGGTTCCACTGCTAGATTTTTTAGGACCGAGAACCACGGTCTCCTCGGCCAGTGTGGTGCTATCGGAATCAGTGTATTTTCCTCCTGAAATTTTCTCAGGACTGCTGGTATCAGAGCTGGCGGAGGGAACGCATAACATTTGGGAAAGAGCCATGTTTGTGGGAGGGCGTCTACTCCGAGAGTTCCGTCCCATGTGCTCAGGGAAAAGAATAGAGGCGACTGTTTTGCCGAGAGGCAGAGATCAACGCTTGGTATTCCCCAGTTTTGGGTAATCCAACCGAAAACCTCATTTAGAGTCCAGTCGCCCTCCCTTACAGTTCTTCTGCTGAGGAAGTCAGCCAACTGGTCCAACTCTCCTTTAAAGGTGAACTGCTGAAAAAAAAAAAAAAAAAAAAAAAAAAAAAGAACCTGGCCTTCGGCCCACTGAAGGATCCTCTCTGCCAACACCCACAGAGGACTGCTCCTCGTTCCCCCCCCCCCTTGTCGGTTGACATAAGCCACTACCGTGGAGTTGTCCGAACGGACCTGGATTCTGTGTCCCTGTAACTCCCCCTGGAAAGCTCCGAGGGCCAGTTCTACCACGCTTAGTTCCCTCCAGTTTGAGGATTGCTTCACCTCTTAAGGCCCCCCAAGACCCCTGCACTAGCTTGGATCCCAGATGGGCCCCCTAGCCTGTGCCACTTGCATCCGTGGTGACAATGCTGGAAACCGTCTGGACCCAGGAGAGGCCCCGAGATGGATTCAAGGCCTTCCTCCACCACCACAGCGATCTTTTCACCCGTGCTGAGAATTAGCGAATCGAGAGAGCCCCGAGTGCAGTCCCAGACCTCTAGGATAAACAGCTATAGGGGACGAAAATGTAGACCCGCCCACCGCTCTGTCTATTTTTGTTTTTTTTTTCAGAGGCAAAAAGACCTTTTGAATAGGGGAGTCTAGTAGCCTAGGAACACGATCCTTTGTATCGGCAATAGGGTGAATTTTTCTAAATTCAGCAGCCACCCTAGGGCTTTCCAAAGCATGCCTTGCCTCTCGGGAGATCCCTGGACAACTGTTCCTGAGAAGATGCAAACAGCAGGTCCTCTAGGTAAGCGATGACTGACAAACCTTGCAGGTGCATGAATGCTAAGGTCTCTGCCATTACCTTGGTAAACACGCGGGGGGGGGGGGGGGGGGGGGAGGATAGCCCGAATGGCAGGGCCTGAAATTGCCAATGCAGTACACCCTCCTTTGTCCTTCTGGCCAACCTGAGGAATTTATGGCTTTTTTCTGCAATGTGAATGTGCAGGTAGGCATCTGGAGGTCTATCGAGGCCATGAAACAATTTGGGGGAAGGATAGCTTTTATTGAATAGATCAAATCCATCCTGAACTTTCTGTAAACTACTGATCTTGAATCTAAAGCCCCTGAATCGTTCAGTCTGTAACTGCCCGAGGATTTTTTGTACCATGAAGACGTGGGAGAAAAACCCTGCGCCTACCTCCCTCGGTGGTACCTTCCAAAACGACCTTTTGTTTCTCCAGTTCTTTGAGGGAGGAGAGTATGGCCGAGGCCTTTTTCCCCACATTTTGGCAGATTGGTAATGAGCATTCTGCGAGGAGGGCTTGAAAAAACTCAACTGATAGCCCCTTCTTATAATCCCCAAAATAAATTGACTGGAGGTGATCTCTTCCCTCTGTGGGAGGAAGGCCCCCAGTCTTCCACCCACCGTAGTGGAATAGTCATTGTGACTTTTTGGGCTGTTCTGGAGGGCGAAAAATTGCCCCACCTCAGCCCTTTCCTCTTTGGCTCCAGGACTCTGTCCCTCAGATTTTCTTGGAACAGAAATTTTTTTCTGAGGATACGATTTCCTATTGAAGGAAACCTTCCTTCCCTGTTTGACAGGAAAATATTTTTCTTGCTGTTTTGATCCAGAATTGTCAACAAGCCTGGACTGAACAGGCAGTCCCCGGTCAATGGAATCCCACATAGCTTTGGATCCACCATCTCCCTGCCAAGTTTTTAGCCAAAGAGTTCTTCTAGCTGAATTGGCTAAAGCGGAAGACCTGGCTGTCATGCGTACCAATTCTGCGGAGGCGTCTGCAATATACGCCACGGACAAGCATGGGGAAGGAAGACCGGATTGTCTCCTTGCAGTGCCAGCCTCGACGTGTGCCCTAATCTGGGTCAGCTAATACTCCATATTACAGGCTACCACTGTAATCACCATGGCCGTTTTAATGTTTCCCCAAGGATGAGTCCTATGCCTTTTTCAGGAGGGAGTCTGCTCTTTTGTCCATGGGATCAAGAAGCGAACACATCCTCAAAGACTAGGTCTGTAGGTCTAGAGACCCGTGAAAAAGCTGCGTCCAGTTTGGGTGACTTGTTCCAGACAGCAGAGTCCTCGGAAAAAGGAAACCTTTTTAGAGCCTTGGAAAATAAAGGCTCTTTCTGGATCCCGCCATTCTTGCTTAATGGCATCTCTCAGGACCTCATGTACTGTGAAAACTTTAGGTTTGCCTAAACCCACGTACATCTGATCATAGAGGGACAAGGTCTTTTCCTCCTGAATTCCCAACGTATTGTGGATAGCCCCCAAAAGGCCCTCCACCTCTTCCAGGGTCAATTTGTATCTTGAGGTTCTGGTGGATTTCCCATCCGAACCCTCTGCTTCCAACTCCCCCTGGGAATTTGGGCCTGTGCCATCTCACACTCTTCCCCCAGATTTTCAGAAATTAAGTCTTTGAAAGACTGAAAAGTGCTAGCACGCTCCTTAACTGATGCATCTAGCTCCGAGTTTTGCACCTCAGTCTTTTCCCTGACTAAGCTGGCTAAACACTCCTTGCATAATGCTTTAGTCCAAGACTCCCCCATATTGGCCTTGCAGGATGGACATTTTAGGATTATGGGGTGACTGATTTTTCTGAGGCCTTCTGAAAAAATAAACACAGCAAAAATATTTGCTACCACTAAGGCCCCCAGCCCACATAGCTTTGCCCCAAACTGAGTGTTTACTAGGGATGACCACCAAGATCCCACAAGCCTCCCTTAATCCCCTCTAGGGGAATCTAGCAAGATGGAGATGGGAGGAATAAGGAAAACCCACCCCAGGATTCCTTACCTTATGGTGGCTGGTGCAGTTTTCTCCTGGAGCAGTTCCTGAGGCCTGTGCCTCAGAAATGGCTCTCGATCTATCCGCTGCTGCTGTTACCCAGTATCTGACTGCACCAGCCCTTACCAGAAGTGACATCCCCCGTCATCCGGCCCGGCTGCACATTCACCACACGCTCTGAGCGTGGAAAGTGGGCCCCCCAGCCTGGAGGCTCCCCTGAGCAGTGCTGGGGTGATAAGGTCTCTTGCGGCCGACAGGTAGGTGGGTCCATCTCCTCCCACAGTCCTATCTTTCCAACCGCCCTTGAGTGGCGACTCCCATTTTACCTTCAGCCTCAGCTATGGCTTCTTGGACGGTGTCTCCCCGCTGGAGGAAACACCAGAACTGAGGCAGTCAGCTGGAGGGAGGCTTAAATTCTGATTGGGGCGGTGTTTCCTAAGATGGGAGGAGCCAGGTTCTCTCAAAGGAGCATGTCCTATAAGACAAGGGAAAATTAAGCAACACTTTTTAATCAGAGTACAGCATCAAGTCAATTAAACTCTTGGGCTATTGATCTTGTCAGTTAAGTAGCAGAGGGGGTTGTTAATCAACTGCTTTGGGCGGGTTACTGAAATTAACAGTTGCACTAGATGGGCAACAATGACCCAAAACAGGAATGGTTTTACAGGTGGAGGCAAATTAAATTTTCTCCTAATCATTTTTTCTGACTCACTAGTTTTGCATTTGGCTAGGGTCAGTGTCACTACTGATCCCATGAGGTGATAACTGGACCCTATGAGGTTGCACAGGCAGTCCCAACTCCTCTAGGATGAGACATCAATGAATGTGCTGGGAGACACCGCAAACCTGGCAGTGCACACAAGAGCATGGAGGAGATTCCAGGAGACCATGGTAGTTACTCTAGGAGAGTTGGTCAAGGCTGTAGAAGGTCCTAAACCCATCAGCGGGACTGGTATCTGTTACTTTGTGCATGGAGGAACAGGATGAGCAATGCCAGAGCCCTACAAAAGGGCTTCCAGCAGGCCACTATTGTGAATGTCTGACCAAACAATCAGAAACAAGACTTCATGAGGGTGGCCTGAGGGCCCGATGTCTTAGAGTTGGCCCTGTGCTCACTGCCCAGCACGGTAACGCTCGATTGTCCTTTAACAGAATTAGCAGGTCCACCACTGGCACCCTGTGCTTTTCACAGATGAGCAGGTTCACCTTGAGCACATGTAACAGACGTAAAAGGGTCTAGTGAAGCCATGGAGAACCTTATGCTGCCCGTAACATTGTTCAGCAAGACCGGTTTGATGATGGGTCAGTGAAGGCATATCCATGGAGGGATGCACAGACATCTACAGGCTGGATAATGACCCTGACTAGCATTAAGTATCGGGATTAAATCCTTGGGCCCCTTATCAAACCCTACACTGGATCCCAGTGCACAACATAGCCCAGCTTTACGTGGCAAGAATATGCAGCCAGTTCCTATAAAACGAAGGCATTGGCACCATTGAAAGGCCCTCACGCTCGCCTGACTAAATCCAGACCACCACCACTGGGACATATCGGTCCAACCGACACCACCAGGTTGCCCCTCAGTCTGTTTAGCTCAGTGAGGCCCTGGTCCAGAACCAGGGGAGGAAATACCCAAGCACACCAACAGCCCTCATTAGGAACACACCCCGATATGGTCAGGCATGCATACAAGCATGTGGGGGGCCATACGAACTACTGAGTACCATTTTTGAGTTGCTGCAATGGAATTTCAGCAACTTTGACAAGCCTGCTGCATCATTTTTTTTTCACTTTGATGGAAATGACTTAACCTGCAGAGGGCTGAATTCAGACACCCCTGAAAATCAAATGATGTGGCATCCTTTAGTTCCTAACATTACCCAGTCCATATCAGTATAGATATCCAGCATGCTTTTTCCCCATTGAGATCTGATGCGTTCAAGTGTTCCTGTAATTTTTTTGCTATATACATTTTATGTTGAAAAAAAAAAAAAAGTGCCAAGTTGTTTAACCCCTTCATGCCTAAGCCTTTTTCGGACATTTAAAATTCACTATTGGTCAGTATCGGGTCACAAATTTATGATTTCTAGGGAGGAAGTGTAAATTATAATGTAATCTGTATCCAGACAATACCTTATTGCCCACAAAAATATGTAGATTAAATAAAAATTACAAATTACAAGACAGTTTTTATTTGAAATATTACAACATATAAAACCTACATATTATGTTCCATGGGTACAAAGTGGATAAAATGTATTACAGTGAATAAAATCCAACGATCTTAAAAACAGTTTATCAAAAAGACATATAATTTGCCTTGCAAGCTGATATGAAGATCAGATTCTCAACAAGCTGATATGAAGATTAGAGTCTCAACAAGCTGATATGAAGATCAGAGTCTCAACAAAGTTGATGTTGCATTGCACAGATGTAAAGACTTTATACGGATGGAGCTTGAAGTGCTGTAGGAGGTAGCATTCTGGATGAGCATTAATCCATTTCCATCTTCTCTTTCTTTACAATTTCTACTAGGCAAAAAAAAAAAAAAATTAGTAATCATATCCTAGCGTTCATAGGACTAAGCAGGCAGCAAGAGTCATGGTAGAAACTAGCGAGGTAGAACTCTGGGGCTAAAGCCACCCAAAAAGATATTCGTGTGTTGGGTAGGGATTATGAGCAACAGGCTAAATACACACCTGTTTCCTTCTCTTTAAGCTTTGCCACGACACAGGCCTTTACCTCTAAACCAATGGCTTTAGATAGTGGTGGAGGTACAGCATTACCAACCTAAAAAAAGAAAAAAATTCTAGCATTAAGCATACGATTGTTACAAACCCTTGCATTTTGTGATGCTGTGTGGCCAGTATTTTATACTGTCCAACATTTGCACAATTTCCCTTGAGAGCAAGAATAGAGAGGCAAGTACTTCAGGGTTACTGCTTGGTAGTGAATCGGGCATCTTGAAAGTACATACTTTAAGGCCTCATTTAAATGAGCCGGCACCCATACTGCATGCAGTCTACTGAAGTGGATGCAGACGCTGCATGTCAACATTTGACAGTGGTGCAACTACACACTTAAACGTAGGCTGTGCAAGTATGACAACTGAGCAGCTGCAGCAAGTCCTAAATTTGACATGTCTTTTCATGCAGCATCTGCTTCTGTAGGCTACCTGCACACAGGTTGGGGTACCAAAAACAAAAGCAGCTTGCATGCAGTAGGTATGCCAGTCGGAATTACGGCCTTACAGCAAGGAATATGGTGAAGCTGGCCATACACAATGCACATTTTTTAACTAGTTCAGTGGGATTTCAATCCATATATGGGTAGGGAAGTTTTACAGATGTCATACCATTCAACTTCTATACAAAAGCTGTGAGGTTTTTCCTACGCCGTGCTGCCAGCTATAGTCTCTCCACTGACTTCACCCCACTGAGTTCTATTCTGACAATTTCAAGGCTCACAAACTAGCCTAGGTAACAAAATGAAGCACTGAACACTTATTACCAGGGGTTTTCATTTTGTACACATGCTAAAATGCTCGCACATAAACCCCCAAAACGTAAAACACACACGAAGATCCACAGAAAAACAAAGTTTATAGTAAATGCAGTTTTTTGCATAAAAAACTATCAAATCTACATAGTCAAATTGAGTACAGACTTAATTGTATCTGGATGCAAAAAAGGAAGTTAAAATAAGATTTCTATAGGAAACACAAAAAAAAAAAAAAAAAAAAAAAAAAAAAAAACTTTAAAGTTCATCCAGTTTAGAGCCAAGGGCCTAGAATTCCTCTGGCGCATTCATTAATAGTCCTTATACACATGCAAACAGATTACATATGCCCCCCGTAACCACACATTTAGTGACAGGTCCCATTTGATTACTAATGCCTCCTCTGCACATCTACTCCATCACAACCAAGTGTAGATTACTCAGATCTTGACCAGTGCAGCCAAAAATCAGCTGACACCAATGCTTGGAGCCAAGTACTTCGAGGTTTATGCACCAAATTACTTGGAGCCAAGTGCTTTCAGGTTTATCCACCATAAAACAAATGTGGTTCTTCACCCAAAAAGGGGGGGGGGGGGGGAGGTTGCACTTGTTTGACTGCATCGGCTCATTGACATTTTTTTGGGGCGCAGAGCGCAAGTGCCTGCTCCCACTTCAGGTTGGCTCGCTGCAAAAATTCAGCACCCCCCTTCCCCCAGAGCCTTCTGGGACACATCACAAGTGCCAGAAGACAACGGGACCACTCGCACTTTGCATGCGATAGCCACACTGCTTTTGTAAGAGGCTTCACTGCCGGTTTCCCTTAATTAGGTTGTCAGTGCCTGGACCCAAAGCCCATTGAAGAAGCTCGGGTGTGGACAGCGCTGGGTCTCTGGACAGGCAAGTGTCATTCTACAGGCTTTATATAGCACCAACAGTTTGCAGTGCTTCACAATTGACAGACAATTCAATACAGGAGGAATTAGAGGGCCATGCTTGTTTTTAATCTAGAGGTCCTTAATTCCAGTCAGCCGCTACAGTATTTGTAGCTTCTGATTTAAACTAGAACTAAATATCAACTGAGATGTTTGCCTGAGTGGAGAGGGATTAGAACGCTTGCCAGTTTTAATTGCCGTTTGTGCCCCCATTAGAGATGACCCCTCTAATTTCACTTCCAATAATGACAAAATAAAATACCAAATTCTGGGTTGTCACCAGAAAAGTGAGAAATCTTATGGGGACACTAGTTCTGGTGCCCTGGGGGTCCATGAGATTATCCCTTAATTTGCAGTGATTCCAACTCCCTTCCTGTTTGGCTATGGGACAGGAAGTGAAGGAAAATACAATGGAAAAAAAAAAAAAAAAAAGACGGACAAAGGTTATAACCCTCCCTTACTCGATCCAAAAATAAAAGTTTTTCCTATAGTTCTACTAATGTTTTGGTGGAGACAGGAGCCTCTCTAAGTACCACAGCCTTTACAGCATATCAAAGTGATTGTGTGGTCTATTACAGCCTAAAGCAAAAGCAGGTAAAAAGGCCAACCAGGAGAAAGGGCATAAACCCAAGGCTGCGATGGTCAAATATACAAGTTTTGCATCTGTATAGCAGCACTCAGAAAGGGGACCAGTATTTAGCTAAAACTTTGAGACCTACTTGTCTGTGTTTATCCAAGATGTTTCCAAAGAATCTGTAGGTGTCTGGAAAGCCTTGAGACCGGGCACACTCCCTTACACTCACCACACGGTGCTGCTCTGGGTGAAGAACACGGCCCTGTGGGAAAAATAAGTTGATAAATGCCTCAGAAATGTAAACAAAAATGGATTTCTATAACTAAAGTGGAGCCCATTGAGGGACAAAAGCAGCATTTAACCTTTGCCAGTCTAATTGTAGTCAGCAGAATAAAGCAAACAGTTGTAGGCCAGCCCAAAATAAGCCTTACCACTAACAGCATGCCTCAGTTTTGTAGGATTTTATGGAGAAAAAAATAAAAAATCCTGCTCTAATCCTTTGAGGGACACAGGTGATTTTTTTTTTTTTTTTAAAACACCCCACCTACTCCTGCCAGATCAGGAGCTGCCTACAGGACCTTATGCGTGTATATGGCATCAGAGGAGGCTGAAATCTACACCTGGAAGAATCTAAAATGTATGAATAAAGGCCAGGTGGCAGCCTTGCAATCTTGGAAGTTACTGGATGCTTAAAAGCTCCAATAAGCCCCCAGACCATAAACCAATGGAAAGGGTGGAAGCTGAGCCTTGAAGATCCTGAGCTCAAGTATGGTCTGACCCACCTAGAGATGGAGTGGGAAGATGCAGCATGTCTTGGAGAAGGGGCTTTCATGGAGTGTTCAGCCCCCCACCCCTTTACATTAATGTAGCAGGTATGATACAAGGAGGACTTGCACTGTAATGATTAGTGCCCCTTGCAATCAGAGCCCCCCACCCTTCCCCCCATTCCAATTTCTGCCTCTCCTGTACAGCAGAGGCTGCAATTGAGCCTGGACACAGTACCCACCTGCTGATGGGTTAAGGCTTTAATGACCGAGTCCCTGTATTAAGAGGAAAGCCAGAATGACCCCCCCCCCCCCATTGCTGTTTAGAAGATATGGCAGGGGGACAAAAACTAAAAACAAGTGTAAGCTTTTCTGATCTTGGGGTAGTAGCCATGTACTGGAATTACTGGACAAAACAAACAAACCTTTATCCTAAGTCTCTCACCTGCTTGCCCATAGGCTCAGGGTTAGTAACTGTAGTACTGAAGAAGCCATCCCACTCCAGTCTGCCATAAAGGCCAGCCCAATGATTGTGTCTGTTCCCTGTGTGTGGCAGACACCAGGGAATAAGTGTGTTAAACTGCCGGTCTGCTGGATCACACGATTTACCTGCGGATTAGAAAACATCATAAACATGCTGCAGAGTTCGACAGTCAAGATACCTTTTGTAGTTTAAAGTGTTACTAAACCCAGGACCCTGCATTCTCCATCTGGTCTCCCACAGCACACAGAAATGCAATTTTAGTAAATGTATACCTTTTCTCAGGAGAATATGGTAGTCTTGTGACTTGTATCAGGGTCTGGTTAAAGCTTGTGGGAGGAGATATTCTCCCGACTGCCCTACGAGGCTGCAGGACCCCCGACCCTCTGTCTGGACAGTGCTGATCACATGCACCATCCCAAAACTCTAGCAAGACACCAAACTGTGCATGTGCACTGACTCCAAAGGCTCTGCGCCATAAGATGGTTAGGGGACAGTGAAAAAGAATTCAGTGAAGACAGGTTCAAAGAGCCTTTACACCATAGAGGATTAACCCCTTAGGTTTCACAGTGAGTATACCAAGTAGGCTTTACTGCATACACACTGATTTTACTGTTGTGGGTTTAGTAACATTTTAAGGCTTAGATAGGTTCTGTGAAAACAAATACCTTCAGCACAGCAACAAACACCCCTTAGAGCACCAGTGCTACTGCGCCCATTCTTCTTGTCGGTGTGAGTGTACCGCAGCTTCCGTGAGTTTGTACCATCAGTTAAGCGAACTTCAATGTTTGGTAGGTCTCGCCAGTCAGAGCCAGGGGCAAGAGGTATGTGTCTCATTCTAGCAGCCACCAAGGCGCTCATATCCTGCAGAAATTAAGATTACCAATAAGCAAGGATTGCGCATTTTCACCATTTGGTTAGTAAACCTGCATAAAACATCTAAAAAAAGGATACTGCCAAGTGCAGAGCCCACATTTTACTGTTAAAATCATTCCAGTTTGATTCCAGGCCAAGATTAAATTAAAGCTGTTAGAAATGGAAATCAGCACATAAATAAAAGAGTTCAGTGCAATGTAATAAATCAGTGCCAGAAATCCTCAGAGAGAGCAAAGTTCATATATTAGGAGTATGAAAAGACAGATGGTGTAAAGCTGCGCATTCAGAAAACATCCACGTGACAAAGTCCTGTGTATCACTGTCACCAGGGACACCTATAGCTGCTCACCTCATTAGGTATGACACCTAATTGAACAGGCCAAATCAAGCATTCCCTGTATGGGTCTGAACCATCATGCAGCAGATGCAAGTGTGGAGAGAGAAATATAGTGCTAGTATAAATAAGTAAATCCCTTACAAATCTGACACTTCTCAGAGGAAATATCACGCGCTCGATATTTGCATTTGTGACAAGTGTCAGGATTTGTAAGATTTACTTTTATAACAAGCCGAAGCACTGCATTTCTCCCTCAGTTTTTATACATCGATAGAGTAATCAATCACTCCAGACTCACATGGGCCACATGACTGTTCAGACCCATACAGGGGAAGATTTGATTTGACCACCCTGTTCAGTCAGGGGTCATACTTATGAGGTAAGTGACTAGGCGTCTCTGGTGGAGGTTATACACAGGACTGACACTTGGATGTTTACTGGAAGCACAGCTTTACACTATTCTGGGTTCTCTAGTCACACTTACTATGAGCTTTGTTCTCCTGCTGAGGATTTCTAGCACCAATTACATTGAGCTTGCAAGATTACACAATGCCTTACATTTACAGAAATATGCGACATAAAGCCCTTCCCTTTCTTACTAAACACCAAGCCTATAATCTGAATGGTTAAATCTCAGTGGACCAGATGCTCTGGCTTTTGACAGCATCTAAAAAAAGTGATTGTCCAATACATTCTGGCACCATAAGATGTCAGACTAGAGTAGATAGCACTGCTGGAAACCAAACATTTTGGGCCTTTGAGGTATGGGAGGAGTTGGTGTTAGCAAGGTACATCCGAGTCTTGCCATACCAATTTTTCAGAAAGTTTAAACATTTAACAGGGAGTTTTCTTAATGCTGGTAGACTTCAAGATGGCTGACAGACTGATGGAAACAGGGGAGTTCAATCCTACCTTACACATGTGATCCCTGAGGATAGGCTGATACTGTGAGCCCCGAATCTGCCTCTGGAACCAGGACTGGGGTTCACCATTGTAGGAGATCTCAAGAGCCGATGCACCATTGCGGATCTCTGGAAGGTCTGACATTGAATCTCTCACGGTGATTGTTCTAAAGAGGCTGGAGTTTGTTCTGCAATACAAGACCGATCCATGTTCAGGACATCAGTCCCCAAGACAAGGGTAGCAGCCAGTCAATACAGAGTAGAAGGACCTGCAATGTCCTTAAGCATGTGAGGTAGCAAAAAGTTTTGTAGATGGAAAGGATTTACAAAGTAAAAAAAGCAAATCCAGCACAGACATTGAGACTTTATTTTCCAGTAGAAACCGCCCTACACAGATGCACCAGTTCTATCAAGTCTGCGGAAGGGATTAGTATTTAGGCAATACTGTCGGTTGATCAGCTCTGTCAATTAAACCCCTTCACAAAAAAAAACAAAACCTACCCTACCTTTTAATTTGATCACATTGTGTATTTTTAAATGTGACGGCAAAGTCTGGGACAAGCAAAGTAAAAACATGACTGCCACATACGTGCAAGTGGCTCAGGTCCTCAAAAGGTGGCAAGTACACCCAGGGCTGATAGCTGCTCTGGCACAGCTACAATTAACTCTTGAGCAACCCTTCTGCCAAAATCCAGCTAAATGGGACAACGCTGAGGTCAAAGACACAAGCCCACTGCATGTAGGGGGAGGGGGGAGGGGCAGGTGCCCAAAGCACATTTATGATCCACAGGAGCTCAGTAGGGTACAGTTCTGGAAACTGCATGAAGATGTTGCCATCACTGTAATACAGCAAGATTATGCCAACAAAATAAAACCTCCACTCAAAGGTGAGACATCAAACCCCTAAAGGCACTAACCAAGGACTGTTTGCTGGTAGAAGTTCTTATGAGTCTTACTAGAGGACAATCTCCTAAAAAGGTACCTGCCTATAACCCAGTAGTCTGAATGGGGTCCTGTATAGTATAAATATTAGTCACTCACCTTGTGATGTTGCTCACATATTTCTTTTCATCCACAACAACATTTAGCTGACAGGCACGGGGTGCAAACACATGCAGTGGCTCAGGGAACATAGGCAGCTTCTCCCCTGGAGCAGCAGCAAGTACGATTGCTCGTCTACGTGTCTGAGGTACACCATACTGACCAGCCTGCAAGCCAAATTATGGAAATCCAATTATATCAAGGCAGGGCTAAGATAAACTGCACTTTACTGCTACCAGGAGTTCACATACAGCCGTTGGAGCTCACAGAAAAATTCATCCACCCTTCCCTGACAAAATCCCCACCCGCTATTGAGGCCCAGAAGCAGTTATTTATAAAAAGGTTACAACTTGTGCAGATGACCCAGTTTGTAGCTGAGGCAGGAGTGTATAAATTGTGGGCTTTACAGACCCTGTATGTGGCAGAATACTCGAGGCCAAGATTATCTTAGACAGATGAGAAAATAAAAACCCAAACAACTTACTTGGAGCACTCCAAAAGTACACTGGTAACCCATTCGTACAAGGCAACGCAGAGTCAGTTTGAGCACCATGGAGCTTTTGAAAGACACAAAGTTCCTGACGTTCTCCAGCAGGAAGAATTTAGGCCTATAATAATCACAATAGCTGCAAGAGAACACATGCAGATAAGTAAAAGGATATAGAGCTACATACACACTTATCGTTTTTAATAAAAATGCTTACCTGAGATAAGAAACCACTAAGGAGTTCTTGAACTTTGAATAGGTTCTGGAGTTAAACCTGTTCATACCACTGAAACCTTGACAAGGTGGGCCGCCACACAGCATTTCAACATCTCCTTTCTGTGGTAGCTTCTGGCCCAGGGCATTTGTCTTCTCCCCTGCCATTACCAGCTTCAGCAGAACATTACAATCTTCTGTAAACACTGTTGTGCCAGGATTGTTTAACCTGAAGGCCTGGGCAGCTGGCTCCCACATCTCTATGGCCCATTTAGTCTCAGATATACCTGTATAAAGCATTAGGACAAAACAGTTAGCTGCAACCAAGTTGGAAAAACGCACTGCAGAGTGGGGAAAGGTTTCAAGCTCATGTTTCGCTGCCACCAGGAAGTTCTAGCTATACCAACTCCAAAAGTTTCTCACGTGTTGCCAGTGAGATCTTGCTAGTGCATTCATGCAGCTTCAATGGAGAATAGGTGAGGCATTAGAGGGTAAAGGTATCACATAGGGGACTTGGGTGGAAAGGGGCTGTGTTACGGACAATAAAATCTTCACTGACTCAGCTACCATGTGAAAGAACTTTCCAAAGTTAGCAAGTACCATTACTGAGCACCTTCAGAATGTTGGGACACCCAATAAGTATTAGGCTCTTTTATCATTACCTTTCAATGCTCCACTGACCAATTTCAGAATAAAAGGAGTCATCCTTACCTGCTTGATGGAAGCCCTCAGACAACCCTCCACAGCCTGAGAACACATCAAGTGTATGGAGTTTAGGCAGTTGATCTGCTGGTTTACGATCTTCAGACTGAGCAGAAGATTTTCCCTTCCCTATTAAGGCAGAAATGTAGGCAAATTAGAATGTCGGCATATTCCACATTAATACTGATTGGGGGAGAAATTTTATATAATCAGGCCATACCTTTACCCTTGCCTTTTCCTTTCCCTTTGTTCATGGAACTACGAGCATGATTGGGTGGGTCTTCAAAGCTTTTCGCTTTTGCATTGTAGGCCTGGAAAAAGGTGCACAATTAAAATGGCCATGCACCTAAAGGTGCTAATCCTATATCATTTGGATGAGTACTTTTAACCCCCCCCCCTCTAGTGGCTACAGAGCTTGTACACAAATATTGGACACAAGTTATATTTACATAGGCCTTGTATATACACCATTCAGCAGTGCCCAAATTAGGGCAAAGGTCATTTGAGACTCAAGACTTTTCTATAGAGTCCATCCTCCCCAGCTGCAGAGCTTATACCCAAAAAGTCTGGGTCCACAGCCATAGGTAATGAACCTAGATGGCTGTATCTTTCCTTTATTGGTGCAAGTCTAGAGGTCTTCAAAGTTACCTCCAAGAAGTAAAACCTGTCTGCTCCACCATCAGAGTACTCCTGGATTGACTCGGTCAAATCTTCTCCATATTCTACCATGGCACGGCCCTGGACATCTTTGAATTCCACGGTTGCCTCTTCATCACTCCAGTACACCAGGTTGATATCTGCATGGTAACTGGCTTTTCTTCCTTTATGTGTATTCTCAGGCCTGGAAGAGAGCAAAGAAAAAAAAAAAAAAAAAAAAAAAAGTCACTTAAAAATGTCAAATCTTCTAGCTGAAAGACGAGTATTAGGAGTCAAATAGATTTATACTCAAGCTGGGAAAAATGTAGTCACACTTCCAGGAGTGCATGAAGCTGTTCTTAACTTTTAACTGTTGGCGCCGCCAGTACAAATATGCGGCCTCTAGGCAGTGGGCCTTTACGCCGAGTGGCTGCATATTGGTGTAACAACGTAAACACAGCTGTGCTGAGTGCATGCCCACGGCAGTTTTATCTGCAGCTAATAGAAAGCACCTGATCGCTACTTGTGATTGGGAGCTTTCTAAACAAGTGACAGCTGATCATGGCAGCCACATGATCCAATGGCATCTGAAATCTTAAAAGGGCCGGGAGGAGCAGGCACCAAGGGGTTAAAGTGTTTAGCAAAGCGATTTCCTACCAAAACCTCTGGTTCCCTTTGTAAGCCTACCTGTAGAACTTGTACACCCGCAGCTTGATATCTGACTCATTTGGTTTCCCATTGCTTTTCTTGTTACAGTAGATCTCCTTAATGCGACCTATTCTATATGGCTCAGGGGCATCCAGGTTGCTGCCCTTAATGTAGTCAGAAGATTTGCGGTAATATTCTGGATACAGCTCTTCATCCACATCATCCTTTTTATGGGAACGTTTAACAGGACTGCTCAGCTTAACACTAGAAAAAAAAAAAAAAATAGTTCATATTTTCCAGGCTTTTAAAATAAACAGAAACCTATTCTGTCTTCATTTTGACAAAAGTTAGGAATTCTATTGGATATAGGGCTGCAAGACATACCTGAATGAGAAGGAATCAGGCAGGAGCAGTACACCATCACCAATCTTGTAATGCACACCATTTTTTGTAGCCATGTTATAACAGACTTTACCATCGAAATCTTCAGCAACGTCAAAAACTTTGGGAATCTCCCTCTGTCTTATTTCATCTAGTCTGGCACAGCTAGTGCAGAATCTACAATTGAAAAAAACATGCCAAAGATGCCACTTAACTTCCTTTAAAAGGTTTATCAACCAGAAAAGCATTGAGAACAAGTATGAAAAAACATAACGACAGGAAACCAAAGACTCACTTGTGCTTGTTTTCCTCTATTGGTTGCAGCTGTGGAGGAGTCTCAAAGCGGGCATACTCCGGATCATACCACAATTGGTAGAAGTAAGATTTGCCATCATCTTCCACCACATTCTCATCCTCCACTCCTCCCTTGGAAGATATACAAAACATTTGTCAGCTGGCAGAATTTTAATATATGCAGATGAAAAGTGCAGGTTTAAGAAAGCCATATATTTAGGGCAAACCAATATAGATGCCCTTGCTACCAATCAGAACAGCCACTCAATTACAGCTCACCTCCATGAACCAGTCCTCAGATGGTGCTTTGTAGACCACATTGACCTTTCCATGAATATAGGACAGCTGCATGTCCTCACACTCATCCACAATAAAGAGCTCCAAGGGATCAGATGTGGCACCAAGAACAGTGTCTGAGCCCAGGCAAAACCAGTGAGCATGGAACATGGGGCCATTGACATCTTCCCACATAGATGTGATCCTAAAACAGAAAGGGACCCAAAAAAAAAAAAAAAAAGTTTCAGGACTGCAGCAACTAGCCCAATAGTTCATCCAAAGAATGAAAACTAGTCTGTAAAAAGCAAAACATTCATGGTCTATTCTACAAGAGAGCAGGCCAATACAGAACTCCAGCTACCATACCAACTTCAAAAGGTAAGGGCTTAACACCATTACAGATGGGCTATGCAACGCAGACCATCTTATAGCTTTAAAGCCCATGACCCTGCAGCAGTCGTTTAGCTGAGAACTACATCTTACACTCATTTTCAGTGTTCGCTAAATTTGCTGTCTGAATCTCTGGTGTAGTTTTTAATCTTGCACATCTTAATGGTGAAGGTTACATTTTGAACATACCTCAACACAAGAGCTACAATCCCAAATTTTATATCTACATCCTATTAGGAAACAAATACCCATTCCCTCCCGCTGTCAGAGCACATTCCTATTTATAGAGAGTAGACCAGCGTTCAATGTAGATACAGTAGGGATGGGAGGGGTCCTGATTTACAAGTCCAGACAGAATTAAGGAGAGACTGCCAAGACTAAGAACATACTAACCTTGCCAAATACAGGGGCTCAGTGGGATTATCTGGACTCACAGATACACAATCTCCAACTTCAAGGATTTCATCATCAATAGACACTTTCAGATAGTATTCCTTCTTCCCTTCAACCTTTGAAAAGAGTAAGCATGCAAATTGGTGTATGACAGCATCCATTTATCTCCACGGATTAGAATTGCCACCCACAGGCTTTGTTAGCAGTGCCCTGCAGCACCAGTCATCTGCTTGAATCCCCAATCAAGCAACCCCCCCCCCCCCCATATGCATGGCAGCCTTTTAGCCCATTCTCAACATCCACTGTAGGGATGTGGGGAAATCTGTCTTAACCACTTGCTGCCAAGAGGTTAGTGTAAATCTCCATCTCTGGAGATTATAACAGGATCATGAGCTTTGATAAACAGCTGCGCAAATATTGTGCCACAAAAATTGCACCCCCCCCCCCCCCCCCAACACAAAATTAAGACTGCCCTGGTAGGCAAGCAATTAAGATGAAATCCCTTAGGCATACTGTTCCAACTTAACCCAAGCTAAAAGGATGGCATGTTTTTATTTTTAGGACGCAGCTTAACATCTTACATAGGAGAAAAGCACAAGTCCTAAATCCATTACCTTGACAGGGTCACCTCGCCATGAGATTCTGTTTTTCTTCTCTTGTTTCTTTTTCCTTCCCTGGAGTATCTTCTTAGGAGAAGGCATTTCTGGAATGTTATCATCCACTTCCTCATCTTCATCAGCTTCTTTAACAGCCAAGTTTGGACACCTGTTGAGCCCAAGAAGTCAGTGTCAATGTCCCACCAATATCACCCACCCTGTTACAAACCACATCAAAAAAGTTACCTTCTTTGCAGGCAGGCCTGCTTATTACGGCCACTTCCACCAAACTTTATCATGTCCTGGCAGGCTCGGCATTTGCCACATTCTGGCTGCTGACAAACCTGTGAAGGAGATTTAAGCAAAAGACCTTTAACAAATCAGTTAAAAATGGTTCTACAAATCAGGAAAAACCAGCTATACTAAAAATTCTGCCGCAATGCTATCGACACTCGAGAGGCAAGAGGCATTTGGACTAGAGGCATATTGCTGTCACAAGGGGTTTAAAACATGGCACTCAGTTAAAACACTACACAAACACTTAACTCAAGGGAGGGAAACATACTAGGCATGTTAAGCAGAGAGATCTTAGCGTGTGCGCCTCTGTACATCCAAAAAGTAAACAGTTGGCAGCTTCAGCTGCCCAGTTAACCACTTAAGCCCCGGAAGATTGTACCGCCTTCCTCACCAGGGCCTATTTTGCAATTAGGCACTGCGTGACTTAAACGGACAATTGCGTGGTTGTGCGACACTGTACCTAAACGAATTTGACGTCTTTTCCACAAACAGAGCTTTCTTTTGGTGGTATTTGATCACCTGTGCTATAAACAAAAAGTCAATTTTGCAAAAAAACAATATTTCACAAATTTTTTTTATATGAAATTCCCCCCAAAAAAATGTAAAAATCTAATTTTTTTTTTTAACATTTTAGGCCAATTTGTTTTAGGCTTCCTATATGTTTGGTAAAAAAAAAAAATTGCCAAAAGCGTATTTTGATTGGTTTGCGCAAAAGTTATTGCGTTTACTATTCAAGGGAAAGATTTGTCATTTGTTTTTTTAAACAAATTTTTCTGCGATTTTTGGGGGACTGCCACGTTGCGGACAGATCGGACCCTTGACTGACATTTGACACTTTTGGAGTTACCAGTGACATTACTGCAGTAATCAGTGCTATACATATGCACTGTAACTAAAAATGACACTGGCAGTGTGGGAGTTAACTTTATTGGACAGGGAGGGGTTAAGTGTCCTAGGGGCGTGTTTCTAACTGATTGGCTGTGGCTACTAGTGTAAGAACAGATCAATGGTCCTACATAGTATTACCGTGTGATCTCCATTCTTACACAGGGAAGAATGACAGGTGGCTTTTACATTAGCCGCCTGACTGCGCCTGCGGTGGCACGCGCTCGCTCCCTAGAGCCTCACAGGCTAGCGACGTAACCCTACGTCGCTTTGCCTGTGAGGGGCTGACCGCCGCAGTAAATAGTTACTGTAGCGGTCGGCAAGCGGTTAAAATGGCTGCAGACAGATTTCGTGGAGGGAAATTTCTGCAATGCATTTGCCAAGTACAGAATTACAGTACATATCACAATGCAAAGTGGTTGGAGGGAAGTTTCAGAATGGCAAAGATGTTATTACAAATTTGTACAGACTGCATTTGAACAGACTGCAGTTTCTCTTAAAGGATAAGTTCACTAAATAAATGCACTTCCCCTGCCAGCAAAAAGTGCATTTAATTTTGGAACCTGTGAATCATTGCTTGTGTGCCTCTGCAGGCAAGCAGATGCACTGACCGGAAGCATGAATGAACTACCAGAGCACTATTGTATTCATTGAGAACTACAAGCCAACAGCTGCAAAGTTATGTTGGGGCTCGTAGTTCATTCACAGCTGTGTGAATGGCAGAGCCCTGCTCATTTCAAAAAGTGACCGCTAGTACAGGGAACTTCTCCTTCAAGTTTACAGTAAGCCATTTGATGCAGGTACACTGAAGAAAAGCCCTTAACCCAACTTACGAGCCCATAGGTTAGAAAAGCAGCTTCTATTGCAGACTTGTTTTAACTTTTGTATAAAGTTAGAACATACCTCACAAACCCCACAGCGTCTACGCTTCATATTCTCCTTCTCTTCATTGTTCTCAATTTGATCCGAGAAGAACGTGTCAAAGATCTGGTAAACCAGTCTAGTGGTTGTGGCTTTTGTGGGCCCTTTATCCTTTATGATCTTTGTGGGATGTCTTATGGCTTGCTTCCTCACAGCACGCCTGTAAGTGAAATTTTCAAGTCACTTAACTCAGTCAAAAGGCGATGGCTTACAGGAGACAACCGAGAGCCACTGTTCCACTAATCCACTGTTCCACTAATCTCCATCTAAGGGACTATGCAGAACTCCCACTACACCAAGCTGAACACTACCCACCTTTTACCGAGTGTAACTCCAGCCAATTTGATGAGGTCTCTCATGCAAGGAGTTATAATAATTGGCTGCTCATCACTGTCTGCAGCATCATCATAACTTTCCACTTGCTCCACAATAAACTGAGCATGTCTCAGTAGGGAGTCTTCTGTGAAGCGGTTAAAGTTCAGACCGGCTGGTGGTACGGTGGTCTGGGAAAATAAAATTTTAGATATTTAATAAGTCTTTAGAGACTGGTCATAAAACCATTTGCACACATTTGATACTTTTGACTCACTTCTATCCTGTTCAGTAGATCCTCATAAGTTGAGTCTTGATTATGCTGGAGAAACTCAACCACAATTTTACTCATATAGATCTTCTCCTGCATCACAGCGAATATTGGACTGTACTCTTCACTGGGATCCATCAGAAAGTAGTCGGCAAAGGCTACCCAGAAAAGTAGTATTTCAGTATACATAATGAATTGTACTAGGTGTCAAATAATGGTCTAAGGCACAAACTGAAGTTACAGTAAAAAGCACTAAACTCCCATTCACTGCAATAGCCCAAGTTCATGCCTTTTGTAAAGTCATACTGTACCAAAAAGGCACAAGTGGGAATGCTGCAGTACATCAAATACACATGCTGGGAAGGCTGGAAGGGGGTGTTGTGGCCAAAGATGAGGATATTCATGCAGGAAGCAACAATTAAATGTATTTTACAGCTGAGAGGAACTTTATACCTGTAGTGAAGCCAATCAAAGCTTTTTCTCCTCCATCAAATCCAGTTATCCACCAGGCATTAATGGGACCCAGCTTCTTTGCTCGTACCCCACCTGTTACATGGAAAAGCATTAGACATTCAGCAAACTAAGAGCAAGTCTGACTCCTCCCCCCGTGCAATTCTTGTGGGAACTGGCTGCCAAACCCAAATTTGCTAAAGGAAAGCGAGCCAATCAACCAAACTCACAAGATACTCACCATCTAGAGAGGGATTGTCCTCATATATAGGTTTCACAACACCGCTAAAATACAGCTCAACGTTCTTTTCAATCAAACCAGAGTCAAACGGACACAAGTGTCCCCTCTTGTCATAAATACTGCAAAGAAAGGACAAAGACTTAGTCCGTACAAACTATGGAAAAAGCAAGCCTTGACTGAGCTCCATATTTCAAGCCAGGAAACACTTACCTGAAACATGTAACTTTGTGCTGGGGGAGGTCATCATAGCTTTCAAAGCCATCCTCGTTAGCATCAAATAAAGACAAGCGCTCATCGGTCAACATTTCTGGCTCATCCAACTTTAAAGACAGTCATGAGCAGCACATTAGGTTTACATTTATTATTATCTATGGAACATGTTTTAGTCTGATCTTAACAGACAAGTGTACTGGGACATGTTGTGGTATTTAAACTGAGGTCTTTCCATGCAGTTTTCCCAAAGATGCTCAGACAAGGGTTTGGCTTTCAAAGTATGTCTGAAGCCAAAAATCATTTAAAAAAAGTACGGGTTTACATTTTTTTCCCCAGTATTATACTTAACCCCAAGTGGATGCAGCATCACTCCAATGCTGCATCTGTCCCCCGCCACCTCTACATTGACAACCGATCGATCGCCGATCAGAGCAGAGAGGAGTCTATTCAATAGGAGATAAACCCACTGTCACAAAAGTAGTGTCCACTGCATTGAAGGAGCTCCTCTCCTTGTTCTGGTGGCAACTCAGTTTTGCGTTTACACCCAACTTATTCCCCCTATTTTAGTGACCCAGACCATTAGAGTCTAGGTAATACAGATTACTTGCTTAAAAACCCCATTCTGCAGTTTACCTAGTCCTTAATACAAAGGGATGATTGCGAGTTTATACTCAGATCTAATAAACAGTAATACGGACCATTAGAGTGAACCTCCCTAACTGGGACAAAACCTGACCGTGGCTCTAGCCCCTAATCTCTTAATCAAATCTAGATAGTTACAGCAGATAACCAAGCCTTATATTTTGTATTTAAAGTAGAACATTTTTTATAGACCTTTAAAATGTTGGGACATAAACACATCCTAGCATGGTGAATTGAGCCCAAGTTCAAAAATTATATGAAGCAGGGAAGTAGGACAAAATCCAGGTGCAAGGTTTTATAATCCCAACCATAGCACAGTAAAGAAAAAAAAAAAAAAACAGTTTCCCCCATTACAATCCCAGGAACAGCAAATGTACTTACAGCATCATCTGGATCTCCTTGAAAAAATTTGAGATCAGGATCATCCAGGTACTGCCTGCAGTCAACACACTTTGGAGGAGGGGTCTGCAAGGAAGACAGTAATGTTTAGCAGTTCACAACTTAAAAAATAAAATGTTGGGGGGGGGGGGGGGTGCACTGCACACCTTACACATTTACCTTTGGTGCCAGAGCAGGCTTTGTCTTGGAAGTTTCAGTTTTTACTATCCTGCAAAAAAAAAAAAAAAAAGTGTAAATTCTACATTCGTTCGACACTGCCTAGTTAAAGCTGGTCTCCGCCTTTACTGGAACTTTAAAACCGGGTTCACACTACTGCAACTTTGAAGCAGACCTCCCAGCATGACTTGCATACGACTAACTTCAATGTTAAGTCATACCTAAAGTAGGACCAAAAATTGTCCAAGTCAGAACAACTCAAGTCTTAGAATGGTTCCTTGCACTAAATAGGGCACGACTTCAGGTGCTCTCAAAGTTGAAACGCATGTTGCATTAGTGTGAACTGGGGCCAACTAGTAACTTGGGTTAAGGTGGACCAAAACAAATTTTCTACATTAAAACGTGCACCCCAGTATTAACTGTATGTAGGCTCAGCAACATGGAGTGCTGCATTCTGGCAATGGAATGAACTTCCTGGTCCTATACACAGAACAAAATAAGAGTCAGATTATTCACTGCTCAGCTGTTCATAGGCAGGTTTGCATTTTTCTGATTGGCTGAATTGGAGATCATGGCATCATCCGCCCTTCTCTGCCAGAGGAAGATTTGGCTACACAAGCTATCCTAACTATATCCCTATAATACATTGTCACATTTGGCGGAAATCACCTTTAAACCCAGATTTATAGAACGGCTCATATTTATGCAATCAGGCTAAAAAACTTCTGGCATTAGAAACTTTGCAGTTAGCAGTTTCACAAGAAAAGCTTACCCAACTTCCTCACTGGTTTCAACTTTCAGCTTCTTCTCCACCTGCTCCTAGGAGAGATTACCAAATCAGAATACTAGCAGATTTAACACAAGCCAAGGTTAGCCACCTTCCCACCCAGGATGGCCCTGGTCTATGCTGGGGTGCGGACAGTGGTCACATGTTAAGAAACCAGGATCTGTATCAGATCAGCCATTGTGCAGCAATCATGCAGTGAGCACACTGGCACGGAAGCCTCAGCCATTCATGGGTACAGATGTATGGTGTATGGGTGTTAAACCTAGCCCTCTTGCCACCACACGCATTACAGGTATGGCAAGATTATATATCCATCTCACATTTTTTTTAATGCACATTACAAGCATCCTAGATCAGAGGGTAGACTACTACAGTACAGTCCCATACCTGCTCTTCTGTTTCCTCTACTTCATTGGGTGCTTCAGGTTCAGCTTTTATGTGAGGTTCAGCTTTTACGTCACCATTTACATCATTTGACTTACGTTTGTTAGACCTGTGTGCAGGAAGTCACAAGCAAGCATTAGCAAGTTCTAAAGCTGCAAAGTATCATGTAGGTTTATAGAGTGAATGCAGTGTGACATTACAAACGTGTTCACACTAGAGGAACAGTAAAGCCCACCATTGTACATCAAGGAAATTTAGCCTGTATGGATACACAATTACTAGTATGGCAACATTACCAAAAGCTACTATACATTTCCTTTAGACTAAGTTAACACTATGTCCCTGGAGCACACAAAATTGAGTGCTTACCCAACCTGCACAGATCAGTCTCAGCAAAGGCACAGCACTGCCATTAATTGGCAATAGCCCTCCAACACATTGCCAAGTCTGCATTTCTCCAGTAAACCAAACCAGTGTCACAGAAGCATGCCGTTCAGCAAGATTCATTTTTGGAAAAAGGGTCAGATACTTTTCCACATTTCTCATATGTAGGGCAGCCCCATTGAAGTGTATTGTCTGTCCAATTTGCTGGGTTGTACACCTCTAGGGTGTGAACCTAGCCTTAAGCAGGGCTCAACAAATCAGTTGCCAGGGCAACTAGAAATAGCAACCCGGCGCCTGGGCTTTTGTCAGCCTTCTGCATCCACCTACCAAGCTATAGCGAAAAGATGGCTACAGCACAGTCAACCAGTTCCTACTGGTCTCGACCCAGATCCCCCACCCCAATGCAAGGGGGTGATCAGAAACTGAGGTAAAGGGCCAATCACAGCAGCCCTTAACCATGTAATCAGACGTGTCCAACCACATGTAAACAATTTCCTTATCTCAGTGCTGTCACAGCATGAGGAAAGGAAAGCCAATAACCAGCCATCCTGTGACAGGGGACATTTACAATGATAATTAGGGCACTGATTATCAGTGCAGCCCCATCCATGCCAGTGTCGACCAAAAGTGCTGCCCTATTAGTGCCACCCCATTACTGCACATCAGTGAAGAAAGGTTACTCATTTGCGAACATTTTTTATTTTTTTTTTAAACAAACGTTTGAGTCGTGTGCATAACAACTGCATCCACGTTCTGGCTATTAATTTTCTACCATTGAACAAGGTTTCCCGAAGAAAGTGAAGAGTACATTTATCCACATCCTCGTCTGGGAAGATCCCCAGTAAGCACGGTTTAGGATCTAGGGCAGGGAATTTTTTTTCTGCCAAGGGCCATTTGGGCATTTATAAAATCATTCGGGGGCCGTACAAAATTCTAAACTTAAAAATGTGCCTGTTATATTTGGTGAAAAATTTAATTAACTCACCCCTAATGTGATGGCTGCAACTGCTTCTCTTTGGTGAGGCGTGTGATGTTAGCTGGTATTGATTAGGTTGCTACTCGCAACTGGTTTTCCAGGTTTGTGTCGGTCAGTCTGGAGCGCAGTTGACTTTGTGGTGGTAAGTTTTGAAAAGAACTGCTGGCGGGTAATGCTGGTGGGTACAGCTGTGGGTACTGCTGGTTCTGGCTTACACTGCTGTGGGTACTGCTGGCTCTGGCTTACACTGCTGTGGGTACTGCTGGCTCTGGCTTACACTGCTGTGGGTACTGCTGGCTCTGGCTTACACTGCTGTGGGTACTGCTGGCTCTGGCTTACACTGCTGTGGGTACTGCTGGCTCTGGCTTACACTGCTGTGGGTACTGCTGGCTCTGGCTTACACTGCTGTGGGTACTGCTGGCTCTGGCTTACACTGCTGTGGGTACTGCTGGCTCTGGCTTACACTGCTGTGGGTACTGCTGGCTCTGGCTTACACTGCTGTGGGTACTGCTGGCTCAGGCTTACACTGCTGTGGGTACTGCTGGCTCAGGCTTACACTGCTGTGGGTACTGCTGGCTCAGGCTTACACTGCTGTGGGTACTGCTGGCTCAGGCTTACACTGCTGTGGGTACTGCTGGCTCAGGCTTACACTGCTGTGGGTACTGCTGGCTCTGGCTTACACTGCTGTGGGTACTGCTGGCTCTGGCTTACACTGCTGTGGGTACTGCTGGCTCTGGCTTACACTGCTGTGGGTACTGCTGGCTCTGGCTTACACTGCTGTGGGTACTGCTGGCTCTGGCTTACACTGCTGTGGGTACTGCTGGCTCTGGCTTACACTGCTGTGGGTACTGCTGGCTCTGGCTTACACTGCTGTGGGTACTGCTGGCTCTGGCTTACACTGCTGTGGGTACTGCTGGCTCTGGCTTACACTGCTGTGGGTACTGCTGGCTCTGGCTTACACTGCTGTGGGTACTGCTGGCGGGAAATGCTGGCTAGCAGCGGCGCCATGCTGGAGGAAGTGGAGATGTTTCCTGTATTGGTCATAGGCGGAGAGCATTTGATATCACTCCGCCTGTGACTCACTCAGACTGTCAGAACGGAAACAGAACTATACAGGAAGCATTGGCTCAGTTCAGAGAGATCAGCTGAGAGACAGACTCAGCTGCATGGGGGGCCAGACCAAATTACTTTGAGGGCCGCATACGGCCCCCAGGACGTAGGTTCCCCACCGCTGATCTAGGGAGATCGGGCAGCCCATACGGTCGTGGAGGAACTGAATGATCTGCATCCAAAACCCCTGTATGTCCGGACAGTGCAAAAGCATATTTCCAAACAGAGGACAGACAGCATTTGGGGAAGCTGGAGGAACGAGAGGAGTTGAATCTGGCCATTCTCAGATACGTCCTATGAGTTATATAAATTTGCGTAAGCCGATCTGACAACTTCGGAGATGAGGGTGCAGGCTTCCAAAGCATCACACCAATCGTCCTCATCCAGCTCCCCAACATCCTGCACCCACGACACTCAAACACCGTACGCCAGCTCGGTCATTTGTTTGGTGCATAGCATATACAGCTGTGAAATAAGTTATTGGTGATCCTGACTGCCAAGCACCTCCAACAGCTCGACTGAGGGTAAAGTAGGAGGATTGTTAGCAAATTGTGCCCGAAGGGCATGGGTAACTTAACTTGCAGGTAATAGAAGTGAATAGAGGCTGGGAGCTGAAACTCCTCCTGGACCAAAGCAAATGTTTTTGTAGCACCCCCCTCCAAGATCCTGTTTATCCATAAAAAAAAAAAAAAAAAAAAAAAGGGGCAGTTGGGCCGCAAGATAGATTGCAAGTCCGGGACGGCCATACCACCCAGTTTAGTAGGTTTTTGGGTGTGTTTCCAGGACAGTTTGTCTAGAAGTGCCCCATATGAACATTTTCAACAGTCTGTCCAACAACATAAAATAGCTATAGGGGGGGATGTATGCAGGAGAGTGCAATAGAACATATAGCATCTTGGGAAGGAGGATCATTTCATTTGCAAAATTTTAAAACAAAATGCTGAACACAAGAAACTGGCTCCTAGATTCAGAGAATTTGTCAAGCCCTGTATTAATGAAATCACAACCTCCCCCCCAAAATCCACAAAGTTTCCTTTGCAGCACCACCTGATATAGTTTGTCTGGTACTGAAAAATGTGACCATCTGTTATGGTGGCTAGCATTGTGTGTGGCCACATGGAGTCAAAATTGTAGGCGCAAAAAAAAAAAAAAAAAAAAAAAAAAAAAAAAGGCAGCTAGAACCTGAACCTACACATGCCACAGTCCTTGTACCACAAGACATGCTTCAGCTACTGTGCAATGATCAAATCTCAGACCACAATCATTCCAGATGCTACGCATGTGCATCCTACCACTGCCTGTACACCAAATCCCCCATAGGCACTGGCATTAGAAAAGAGGCAGAGAGAAGAAACCTGGGCAGTAGTAGCCTTTACTTCCCAGTAAAGAGAAGGGCATCTGCATCAGGTACCCAACACCAACAATTTCCAAAAGATTAGCAAACCATTTTGCATTACAACCCTTAGTTCAGAATTGCTGCACAATACAACTGTTCAGAATCTAGCTTTGCAGAACAGACTGTACTGTTAGTAATGATGTTTGAGCTATATTGGTCAATCGAGTTAATGAAGTTTGAATTTGCACACAAAACTGTAGCAGATGAGATTATACCAACCCTTTAGAAAACATTGACATGATGGTGGGCTGTTTGCCTGTACTTCTTGTGGGACGTGCCCGTCCAGAGGATTCTAGGGGAAAAAAAAGCCCCATCAAACACAGTTTAATGAAATGCAGCTAGATTGAACACCATCTAAAAAGAAAAAAAAACACAAAGCAGTGAATCATGTTTTGATACTCACTCTTGGTCTCCCCATTGATCTTGCTTTTCCTGCCTCTACGGCCTTTTGTTCCAGGTGTTACCGCTTCCTCCATTTCCACATCTTCGTCTTCACTGCCACAAGTGCCATTTGGAGAACATCCATTAGTGTCTCCATTTACTACTCCATTCTCAAAACCAAACTCTTTTTGCAACAAGGCTTTCACTTTTGTCAGATAACCTTCCTGATATAGAAAAAGAAATTACAATTATAAAAGGACTCAAAACAAGGCCTTTAGCACACAAAGCTAGCACAAATTAGTTGATATGATGCAACTAGTGTGCAATACCAGGTTATAGGCAGGCCCAGCCACCAGAGAAACTCTACTATTCCAGAAGTTACAAAAGCATAGCTTACCCTAGGTATGACATTGCGGCTCTGCCATTCAAATGGCAAGAGCCTGTGAATCCAGAAGGAAGATCGGGTGAAGATGGAAGCCCTTTCAGTTACAGCATGCCACTGGAGGGCTTCATTTTTTTTTTTTTTGGCAAGTTTTTCATAATGGTTAACAGAAGATAGACTTAGAACTAAACTAGAGAAACCTAAATAAATCACTGGGACCAAATTGCTTCCACACAAGGGTTCTTAAAGAACTCAGCCAGGTGATTGCCAGACCATTATTCTTGATCTTTACATATAGTCCAGACGACTATGGTGCCAGCTAATAAAAAAAAAAAAAAGCCAATGTGGTACCAATATTTAAAAAAGGAGCCACGATATATCCCAGGTAATTATAGACCTGTCAGCCTAACCTGACTAATCTGCAATATTTGAGGGGATGTTAAGGGACCACATACAAGACTTCTAGTAATGAAAGGGAATTCGTAGTAATCAGCATTGATTCATGAAAAATCGTTCTTGCCAGACCATTCTTAATCTTCTGCGATGAAGTGAGCTGCCATCTAGATAAAGGAAGGCCTGTGGATTTAGTGTATCTGGACTTTGCAAAGGCATTTGACACCGTTCCCCACAAACGCTTACTGTACAAACTAAGGAAGGTAGGTATGGACCATAAGGAGAATACCTGGATAGAGAACTGGTTCCAGGGGCAAGTCCAGAGTGATAAATGGGGAGTACTCTGAGTGGGTTTGGAAAGTGGGGTCCCCCAAGGATCTGTCCTGGGACCAATCCCGTTTAATTTATGCATAAATGATCTAGAGGGGATATTCAGCACAACCTCGGTATTTGCGGATGATACCAAATTAAGCATACCAATATCTTCTATGCCGGATGTGGAAACCCTACAAGCAGACCTGAACAAAATGGGGTGGGCAACTACATGGCAGATGAGGTTTAATGTTGAAAAAAAGTAAAGTAATGCACTTGGGCATCAGAAACACGAAAGCAAGCTACTCACTGGGGGGCAGACCTCTGGGTGAATCCAAGATGGAAAAGGACCTGGGGGGTCCTAGTGGACAACAGGCTTGACAGTGGCATGCAATGCCAAGCCGCTGCAAGCAAAGCCAATAGAATACTGGCATGTATAAAAAAAAAAAAAAAAAAAGGATTCACTCCAGAAATAAATTCTCCCACTCTACAATTTAGTATTGTAAGCAGAACTATTTAAACATAACACGTTCACAGGTCTCCTTAAAACTACAAGCAGGAAGGATTATTACAGAAGAGACCAACTTTTACTCTTGTGCAAAAAAGGCTCCCCGTCTCCTCGCAGGAAGCTTTAAAATGTAGACAGGTGCACATGTGTTAGGAGACAAGTAATCTCAGCCAGTGAAAGTGGTTAAACATTCCAAAATCTAGAAGCCACGAGAGGATATCGGCGAGGGCACCCTGACATTTGAGTTCTGCTTCAAGACCAAGAACGAACCCAGTGAGCTCCTAGGTTCCATTAAAATGGTGAAAGAATTTCTGAAATTGTCCAATAATCTATTCCAACACTAGTCAGATGTCAGGTTTACTAACAGTGGCCTTTCCAGAAAGGGTACATACTTCAGACAGCTCCTCTTTGTTCAGCTTGGTCTCCAAATCAGTCAATGCATCTTTAGCATCTGCTTCAAGATAGTCCGTCACCAAATTCAGTTTCTGTTCTACACATTCCTATGAGGAAAAAAGGGGAACAAAGGTCATTACAAAAATGAACCCCAACAGTGCAAAACCAAATCATGAAAATCTGGCTGAGCAAAACTGAATTGTGTCTTCAGGGACTGGTAGTAAAAAACCACCACTAGGGTCACCTTGAAATCTAAGGCACATGCAGACCATTAAGACCACCCAACTAGCTATACAATCACAAGCTAACAGAGCATGCTCACCTTTTCAGTTAGTCCATCCTGTTCTTTATCCAATGCCTTCAGTCTGAAAGGAAGACAAAAGCATTACAGCTGAACATTGAGATAGCAGCTTATCTGTGCAGCAGGCAGAAGATCTTTGGCAAAACAAAGTGAGGAAGCACCTGCAACATCCACCCCCCCCCACCCCACATAAACCAAACCTTACCTGCTGGAGCAGCAAGCGCCATGTGTTTTTGTATATTATCACCACAACTCTAAACTACATGTATAATCTCTTTAACCACTTCAATACCGGGCACTATCCCCCCCATCCCGCCCAGGCCAATTTTCAGCTTTTAGCGCTGTTGCATTTTGAAAGACAATTGCACGGTCACGCAACACTACCTAAACCAAATTTATGTCATTTTTCCCACAAATAGAGTTTCCTTTTGGTGGTATTTGATCACTGCAAGGTTTCTTTTTTGCTACACAAATAAAAAAAAAAAAAAGATCGAAAAGTTACAAAAAAAAAAAAGTTTGATTACAAAATTTTGTAAATAGATATGTTTTTTCCTGCACTGATGAGGCCACACTGACAGGCACTGATTTGCAGCACTGATGGGGAGGCCACTGGCGGACAGCACTGGTGGCTCTAGTGGCACCCCCCACCTAGGGTCTGCACTAGTAATCAAGGCTCCGATTACCAGCACAGACCCCCCCCCCCCCCGTCAGGAGAGCCACAGATCGGCTACTCGTGCCTGTCCGGTACGAACTGAGGAAAGCTGATCAACGGCACTTCCTATTTACTATGTGACCAGCTGTGATTGGACACAGCTGGTCACACACTAAAAGAGCCCATGTCAGAAGGCTCTTTACCGAGATCAGAGATGCGGTGTGTCAGTTGACACCGCAGCACCAATCGCCACTCTGACGGCAGTCAGGATAACACAACCACCTCCCCCCCCCCTCAAATCGCATATAGGGCGGGCAGTGGTTAATGGGTTTCTAGGGGAGAAGGAAAAAAAAAAAAAAAACTCTGCAGCTTTGACCAAAGTTGAATAACGTCCTTGCTATGAGTAGGTAGTTTACATACCTTATGAAGCCTGACTGAAAGGCTGTCAAAAATGTAAGCTATCCATCCTGCCTTGTTGATAGATACCCCCAGCTGCTACTGTTCACCATCACCATCACCATCACAGGAGTGAGTTTGCATGCACTAAGCTGAGCTACTGCATTGGGAAAGTGAGAAATCACTCGCTCCTGTGATAGTGGGGTGAATAACAGCTGGGAGGTCTTAGCAACATCATAGCAACCAGATTCACTCAGGCTTCATGGGTTTTATCCAGTTTTCAGAACACAACCCCACAATCAAAGCAGTGACAGCCCATGAAGTGGCATTCTGTAGAAGAGTAGGTGGGTTATCCTTATGCTGCATAATGGGAGTAATATTTTATCTTCAATAAATGGCTTTCCCCAGTGGAAGCCATGACAATTGTTTTCAGTTATGAAGACTGCTTCTGGTGTAACAATGTTGTCTTGTCCACATCTGGGCAATCACAACCCCAAGTTTAGCCTCAATTTTGAGAGGGATGCGAGTTACTTTTATAAGTTAGAAGATAATCTGACTTCTGCACAGGTTAGGAGGCTCATCCATCCCGAGGTGTATGTGCAGGTCTTGGAATTTGAATCCACTAATGTAGCAAAGATTTTTTAGAAGAAACTTTGTAGCTGTAATTTTGTATATTTGTCCATTTTAGTTTGTGTTTATTTTTTGTCATGTGGATTTGTTTTGCCGTTTAGATAGATTGTCTAGCACCTGCCTAGTGATAGGTGTGGGCTGACCCATTAAGAGGTAAATCGTTCCGTTTTTAGTGTTAGCGTTAGGAATAAGCATGTTTCATAAAAACATCTACAGCTGCTACTTTGTGTCCTCTTATGTGCTGTCTACCGTTGGAAGATTGTGCAATAAAATAGTTCAGATATAAGCAATGGTGTGAGGCCCTTTCTTCTGACAACAATTACTACTGTGTGATCTGACTGGTTAGCAGTGATCAGATGGTACCCTGGGCCAATCACAGCACACTGATAGCTGTGGGCCAATCCCAGCACACCCAATAGTAAACAATGAGTCATGAATAAAAGCTATCCAGGACCACTGTAAAAGCAATATTTAGAACTGTCATGACTAACAAGCAGTGAAAAAAAAAGAATCTTGGTTAGTGCAGACCATTAAAATGAATGGGCTGACCTACCTGTGACATGCGCACAAAATGCACAGAAACTGTTCCTACATCAGTGTCTTCAGTCCACATCACACAGTCCCCTCCATGTGACAATCCACTTTTGATGAGTGATCTTCCGCCCCTTTACATCACCCCCTTCCATGTTATTAGACCCCCCAGATATCTTCCCCAGCCCTTAAAGCGGTGGATCACACCAAGCTGATGCTTTCTTCAAACCAATAAAGGTTTGTTTACAAACCAGGACTGAATACCCATTGCTTGAACCATAGAGATAGGGGGGCACAATCCACAACCCCCCCCCCCAAAGCTGCAGGCATCATCCCAGCATAACCACTCAGTTGAGACATTATGGGTACATTGCCCGTAGAAGTGGTTTACCTGTTGCTGTCTGCATAACATGTGCAGCAGTAAAAGGATGGGCTTTAACACCCACACATTGCCAGGCAGACAATGCTCCAGAGACCAATCACAGCAGAGACTGAGCTGTCAAAGACAACAACCCATAGCTGGGAGGATCATCTCCCTATCATATGACCACTATGATAACCAATAAGTGTTCACATGACTGCCAATCCTTCCCCACCCCCAGGCATTCAAGGACTGTAATGGGGTGGGAAGGGGTTAACATTCAGTGAACATGGCCCATGCCCCGCCACCTGGGCAGAGATATAAAGAAGGCAGTCAGTGGCAGCAGCGCAGTCATAAACATCAGTGATTCTGTAGGACTGCAGGCCAAAGTGATCCTCCCTCCCCCCCCCCCCTACACTGCTCATTGACGGGTCATTGTTTATGTTCTGGTGGTGTAGCACACAGGACACATCACAACTTCTAGTAGTGCAAGCAGGGGGATGGGGAGTTTGTAGGAGACGGCATGCAGTACAGATTCTTCCATTCAGCAATGTCCAGCATAAATACTACACGGCTGTGTGAGGCCTCAACTTTTTAGTAGCATTCTGGGGTAGGGATTCTGATCAGGAAGAGACCCCAAAACTATATTCTGACATTACTTAGGTGGCAGGGGGGGGGTGACCATGCCATCTCACCAACAACCCCCATACAGTGTACTGAGGCCTCAGGTGGAAGCGGCACTAGAAAGATTGGGGGCCCCATAGATGAAAACAGTTATTGATGGGAAGGGAGGGAGCAACCCTACAGGTGACAGGGAGACCTCTTTAAAGGGGGGGGGGGGAGAACCCCCCTACAGGTGACAGGGAGACATCTTTAGAATGGGGGGGGGAGAACCCCCCTACAGGTGACAAGGAGACATCTTTAAAGGGGGGGGGGAGAGAACAACCCTACAGGTGACAGGGAGACATCTTTAGAAGGGGGGGGGGGAGAACCCCCTACAGGTGACAGGGAGACATCTTTAGAATGGGGGGGGAGAACCCCCCTACAGGTGACAAGGAGACATCTTTAAAGGGGGGGGGGGGAGAGAACAACCCTACAGGTGACAGGGAGACATCTTTAGAAGGGGGGGGGAGAACCCCCCTACAGGTGACAGGGAGACATCTTTAGAAGGGGGGGAGAACCCCCCTACAGGTGACAGGGAGACATCTTTAAAGGGGGGGGGGGAGAACAACCCTACAGGTGACAGGGAGACATCTTTAGAAGGGGGGGGGGGAGAACAACCCTACAGGTGACAGGGAGACATCTTTAGAAGGGGGGGGGAGAACAACCCTACAGGTGACAGGGAGACATCTTTAGAAGGGGGGGGGGAGAACAACCCTACAGGTGACAGGGAGACATCTTTAAAGGGAGGGGGAGAACACCCCCTACGGGTGACAGGGAGACATCTTTGGGGGGGGGCACACACCCCTACAGGTGACAGGGAGACCTTAAGGGGGACACACTCCTACAGGTGATGGGGGTGTGACCCCTAAAGAGTTTCCCATCCTCACCTGTAGGGGGGTGAGGGCAGGGAGACATATTTAAGGGAGGCCCCACAGGTGAAGACGGGGAGACACCCCAACAGAATAGATTGTGGGGGGGGGGATGACTTGGGCCTCATACCACTAATAGTGAATGTAACTTTATGTACATGTGTGTTACACCCCCCCCCCCAGTGATATTATCGCCGTGATGACCTCATCCCTGAGCCCCGTGACGTCACTCATCCACTTACCTCTTCCTGACATCAGCAGGTAGGGCGGGAGAGGCGGCTTGTGCCGGCATGGCTCCGGGATTCCACGGATAAAATCAGGAGAAGGTGCGGAGTATAAAATCTCCCCGGACTGCTGACAGTCGGATAAAACCGCGGGAAATACACCGCTTCCCGCCAACACAGGAACAGGAGCCGCCGAGGGAGAGTGGAGCCGGAGCACAGGACACCGAGACACACCGCCAATGAGACCGAGAGAGCACCGGACACAGAGCCAGAAACACCCGGCAACACGCGACCGCCTCAGCTTTTCAAATGGCCCCGGGATCACGTGACTCCGCCCCTCCGCAATCTCCCGCGCTTTGTGTTTACGCGCGAAGGTATTGGAGAAAAAAAAAACGTGTGAATGACAGGCTGACGTGAGGAAAGGGGGCGCAGCTCCGAGCCCGGTCCGCCCTCTCTCCGGGGAGATTTACATGGCGGCAGGGCGGGTTTGCAGGGGGAGAATATTCATGGGGCCGCCCACTTCTCCCGGTCCTCTGGAGCCTAGCGGTGGCGCGCTCGCCGGCCGTGACGTCAGGTTTAAAGGTCAGTGTGGCGGGAAAGGCGCGCAGGCGCGTTGCGGAGTGTCTGCACGGGTGAGCACGCCACCTACTGGAGATGTCAGGGAACAGTTGCTATCGTTGTCTCAGCTGCTGCGTGTGGCGGCCTTTCACCTAAGTCCAGAGCTGTGTAACACAAGTAACATATAGACCAGGCAGTGGGCCCTAAAGCCTATTCAATGTGTCAGGGCCCACCAAGGCCTCTGAAATAAAGCATAACATGGTGCTTTGTTTTTTTTATTTTTAGGATTTTATTTGTTTAGCAAAAAAAAAAAAACCCTGTGGTGATTAAATACCATCAAAACAAAAGCTCTATTTGTGTGAAAAAATAGTTCAAAATATCATTTGGGTACAGTGTAGCATGACCGCGCAATTGTCATTCAAAGTGTGACAGCGCTGAAAGCTGAAAAGTGTCCTGGGCATTAAAGGGGGTAAAAGTGCCCAGTGGTTATAAAATATAAAAATAAAACATTTATTCCTTCTGCACATGTCAAGTTTGCACAATGCTTTACAATATAAAGAGAGACACACTACAATACAGAAGGAATAGGTGGGCCTTGCTCATGGGGCTTACAATCTAAAGGGAGGTGGTAATAGCTGGGGGAGGAGGGGAATGATCTGATGGGGGGAGGCTATAGCACAGTTTTTAGTTGGAGGTGGGGAAGACTTCTCTGAATAAATGAGTTTTCAGTGATCGCCCAAAGAGGGACAGGGTAGGAGATAACCGGACATGCTGGGGTAGGGAGTTCAAGAGGATGGGAGAGGTTCTGGGGAAGCCCTGGAAGCCAGCAAGGGAGGAGGTAACAAGGAGCTAAAGAGTAAAGGCCCATACACACGTAGCGTTTGTCGGCCGTAAATATTCGGCCGCCGAACGATCGGCCGATTGTCGGCTTGTTAGTATGATGCTTCCAACAACCGACTGCGACTTTTCGGCCAAACAGAATCTGGTGTGCAGGCTATAAAATTTTTGTTGGCCATCACCAGAACGGCCAATTGTTGACCAGTCAGTACAGAATTCGGCCGACTAACAGCAGATGAGCAAGACTGGGCATGCTCAGAGAAGAAAAAACACAGGGAAAGTTAATCATCACATGACATCACTTCTGCAGTCGGCTGTTGTTGGCCGACAAAATTTGTGTGCAGTCTTTAGCACTTTTCAACCGACAGGACAGCCCTGGACAAAAGACGTTCAATCGTTCGGCCAACATTCGGTGTGTGTGTACGGGGCTTAAAACATCTTGGGAGGAGCGGAGAGGGCAGTTTGGGGGATATGTTGAGGTGAGGTTGGGGGTGTAGCTGGGGGATGGCTTTGTATGTTGTTGATAGTATTTTGAATTTTATACATTGGGCCAGTGCCAGGACAAGGTCACCCAGTGCCCAGGGGAAAGATGCCAAACTGTCCTCTCTCTCCCCTCCAAATGGGAAAATAACAGGGTGGTTTGGCCATCCCTCACTCCAGGGCTTATTGCATAGCTTCCCAATTACAGCAATTGGGCGGATGGGGTGAGGTGGACCCATTCTACCTGATCTGCCCTCACATATTTAGAAGCAGGGTTCCCACATGTTGTCCCTACAGTTATTCTACTGAATACATTGTGGAAATATGTTAAATCTACCCTGGCAATTCAAGGATTTTTGTCATCCACCCCAATCTGGCGCAATTCTAATTATAGAGAGATACTTAAAGCGGAGTTCCACTCTGGGAAAGTTTTTTTAAATAAAAATACCCCCGGGACAGTCAGGGCTAGTGCATTCCACAATGGATAGCCTCTGATCTGTCCCGGGTCGCACTTACCTTTTAGAAGAAATGCTTACCTTGAAAAAGTATTGTCCAGCGCTGCCATCTCAGGTGTGGGCAGCTTGAAGCCAGCGCAATCCTCTTCTGTGTCCTCTTCAGTCTTCTTCATGCCCAGAAGCTGTTTAGCAAGGTATGACGGCGACTGCACCGGTGTAACGTTAAAAAACCATACCCCGTGAAGAAACCATACCCTCATCACTTCCGGTCTGAAACAGCTGAGCAGCTCTGAGCCCCAGATACGCAATTGAACATGAAAGAATTTGAGAAGTGCGCATGCTTGGTGGGCATGAAATTATCACGGCACTGTGTCTAATGTTATACTTGCGGCGGGTACATTAAAACACTTCGGCTGCAACATCAATCATCTCCTCTGCTATCGCTGTAACTTCCCTCATCTCCGGTAATAAATATAAAAGCGGCGGCGGGTGTATGAGATGTAAATGACGGCGATCGCAGCTCCGTGATCCGCTTTTATATTTATTACCGGAGATGAGGGAAGTGACAGGGGGAAGAGCGGAGATGATTTAGAGCCGGGTCACACTATTGCGATGCGGGAAGGCTGCGAATTCGCAGCCTTTTCCCGCATCGCACACGCACCCCCGGCAGTTCACACTGCCATATGCGATCCGCTGGGGGTGTCAATGTAATCTTAACGACACCCCCAGTTTGATCGCATATCGCAGTGCGATCGTGCAGTTCGCACAGGATGGGATCGCACAAGTGTGAACCGCTGTGCGATCCGATCCTGATGCGGCTGCAAAAATGCCTCCTGTGCGTGTTTGCACCGGGTGCGATGCGAATTTAGCCATACAAACTGTATGGCTAAACTCGCACCGCACAGCTGATCGCATGTAATGTCGGAGCAGTGCGCTCCGACATTACATGCGAACCCGGCACTCGCATCAGTGTGAACCGGGTCTTATGTTGCAGAGGAGCTGTTTTAATGTAAGCGCCGCAAGTTTAACTACCGTGAGAAATCCATACCCTCCGTAGGTACACCGGAAGTGACGAGGGTATGGTTTTCTCACGGGTATGGTTTTTTCACGGAACACCGGAACTGACATCGGGGCCGGTGCAGGCGCATTGATTCTTGGGAGCGATGACGTTCAGCTCCCAGGAATCATTGCAAGCCAGGAAGTGACGAATCACCGTGGCCGCTGAGGGGAGGAAGAGGAAGTAAGGTAAGTATATTTTCTTCTAAACAAGATAAGTAAAAAAAAAAAAAAATTGCGACTATCCATTTGTTTTTCAGGTGACCCGGAGCGAGAAGATGGAGGTAAGTATAATTTTAGGGTGGAACTCCGCTTTAAGCTTGATAGTTTTAGTGAATGGGAAAGATTGGGTATTAGATTTATATCTCAGCTATACGTACGTAGCCTACTTAAATCCCTGCAGACTTACAAGAGAAGTTTGCCCTTCCTAGGAACCACTTTTATAAATATTTGCAGCTGAGACATGCCCTTCACACACAGGCTCGGGTTTCTAGCTCTCTTTAGTAGACCCTCCCATAGTACATGAAGCTCTTTTGGCATTGGACAAGAAGGGGCTGATATCAAGGGCCTATTCTATTATACTTAATTCTCTACAGCAGCGATGGCGAACCTATGGCACGCGTGCCACAGCTGGCACGCTGAGCCCTCTCGGTGGGCACGCAAGCTTACAGCGCCAGCGCCGCCAGGGTAGGGAGGCAGAAATCCTCCAGCCAGGCAGTCACTTGCACTTGCGGTGCTGGCTTGGAGGAGCCGATTCACATCAGTGCGATCGGGCAGTGGGGTGGGTGTTGTCTGTAAATCCCTCCCTGCATGTAGCCCAATGAGAAGCATTTACACTCCGTGTCTGTTGCTGTAAGCAGCGCCGCAATGCCTCTGTAAACTGAGGAAGAAGAAAATAACTCCTCCCTTTCCTGGACTTTGAGAGCGGCTGCTAAAGCGTAACCATGTGAAGGACTGTGGAATGTGTACACAGGTAGGACACTGCTATGAGAGGGAAGCCAGAGGTCACTACTTTAGGGGAAAGGGGGGGGCTGTGAAGGGGGCAAAGGACACTGCTATGGGCACAGCCACCCCGACAGCAGTGTCCTCTACCATCCTACTTATCACTCCCCCCCCCAAACCCTGCATTCTGAGTGTAACGCACTCCTGATCCCTGAATTCTAAGCTTAAAGTGCTCCTGATGCCTGCATTCTAGGCGTAAAGCGTTCCTGATCTCTGAATTCTGAGCGTAAACTACTCCTGATCCCTGAATTCTAAGCGTAAAGCACTCCTGATCCCTGAATTCTAAGCGTAAGGCACTCCTGATCCCTGAATTTTAAGCGTAAACCACTCCTGATCCCTGAATTCTAAGCGTAAAGCACTCCTGATCCCTGAATTCTAAGCGTAAAGCACTCCTGATCCCTGAATTCTAAGCGTAAAGCACTCCTGATCCCTGAATTCTAAGTGTAAAGCACTCCTGATCCCTGAATTATGAGCGTAACGCACTCCTGATCCCTGCATTATGAGTGTGACGCACTCCTGATCCCTGTATTATGAGTGTGACGCACTCCTGATCCCTGCATTATGAGTGCAATGCACTATTGATTCTTGAATTCTGAGTGTAACGCACTCCTTAACTCTGCATTCTGAGCATAACGCACTCCTTTGAAAAAGCACAAAATGTTTTTTTTTGGGCAGAATCGTACGTTTTTGGTCTCTTAGGGCTCATTCATAGGGGTGATCAGTCCCATTCCCTGTACTGAGCCGCTGGCAGGTTTAATTCAGTGTTGGCACTTTGAAATAAATAAGTTGGTTTTGTGTTGTAGTTTGGGCTCTCGGGCTTTAAAAAAGGTTCGCCATCACTGCTCTACAGGATGCTTCCAATTTACCGTGTAGGAGGGGATGACTGAAGGACCTAGGTGCTATAGGATATGATAGGTGGGACCTCTGGCTTCTGCACCTCTGGTTTCGTTTTCGGCCTCTCAGAGGCTCTCACACTTATTTCTGCTACACAGAGCATACAGAACACCTATTCAATTACATCAGTGGGGATGTAGGTATACCCCTTTATTGTCATAAATGTCAGAGAGATCATGGGGATATCCTTCACATGATATGGAGATGCCCCAAGTGCTTCCGTTATTGGACAGATGTTATCGGAGTCATTTCAAGGTTATTTAACTTTCATCTTACTAGAAATCCTATTGTTTGTTTGTTGGGGGCTCTTGAGGAGGAGACTTTGACTCCACATGCACATTTAGCAATTCTGCGCCTACTATACATTGCACGTAAACTTATTGCTCGTTACTGGATATCTCCTCGGATCCCAACTAAGAAACAATGGATTGAACAAGTGAACAAAATGCTCATCCGTGAGAAGCTAACATCAACACAGGAATGTCTCCAAAAAAAGTATTCTTTGTGGCAACCCTGGTTGGAGGATGCCCCAGATCTTGCACCACACCAATTGGTAATGAATAGATTACTCAACGGTTAAGGCCCATCGGGGAAGAGAGCTGATCAGTTAATAGTTATGCATCTAAGGCTAATCTGCCTTTTTTATGTTCTTCCTTTTTAAGTTTAGTTCCTTTTTTCTTCTTTCAGTATTAGATAGGCTGCATTATATCATTTTAATACTACCGACATTGTAATTTTCTATAATGTTTGTAATGTCATGGATCTTTGTACTGTTGTATGATGTACATATTGGTTTTCATTGCGGTATGAATAAACAAATGCTTATAACATATGGTAAGTCTTGTCCACTAAATATACAAGAAACAAGAAAAAAGATAAATGCACAGAAATTGTGCTAATACCCCTCGTGGACTTAGAATGACATGCCATATGAATATTTATAAAAAAAATGTAATAATATCTACAAACATAGTGAGATAAAACATCAACAAATGGTGAACACATTACTGATTATAAAAACAACCAACAATGGCAATTAATGGATATATAAAAGACCGCGCTACCCTAATAATTTCCTTGTGACAGTATAAATAAAAATATAAAAGGTGCCTGTGCAATCTTATAACCAATGCTCATATAATAACTTAGTAAGATGGATAAACAATATATATATTACTGTGAGATACCGTGATTCCTCCTAAAGTGCAACGTATCTCACAGTAATATATATATTGTTTATCCATCTTACTAAGTTATTATATGAGCATTGGTTATAAGATTGCACAGGCATCTTTTATATTTTTATTTATACTGTCACAAGGAAATTATTAGGGTAGCGCGGTCTTTTATATATCCATTATTTACCTATGAGATCACTACCTCGGTAGTGTTCTTGAATACTTGCTGCTTCCCAAAATACCATAACTAAATACCTAGGCGCGAGTACACCATCGCTTTTCAACAATGGCAATTGTGCCCATGGTGAATCATACACCAATACTCAGAAAACCAATAGTACATCGCCACTTGGGGTATACCCTATAGTGGCTATGAGGTGTAGGTCATGGGTTCGTCTAACATGTTTCAGACTAAAAATGATGTTGAGTCTTTTTTCAGAGACGTACCAAATAAAGGGCGTTGACATTGTTCTGAAAGCATAAATATTACGGTAGCTTAATAACCACTTTACGACCGCCCGCTGCAGTTATACTGCGGCAGGTAGCCACTCCTGCGCAAACCGCCGTAGGTTTACGTCGGTCACGCGCAGGCAGCTAGGGGGTGATCGCGCACCGACGTAAGCCAAAGCACTGGGCAGGTGGCACCGATTGCCGCCTGACACCTGCGATCGTTCCCCGCTGAGAGAGAAGAACGGTCAGCTGTTGAAAACACAGCTAACCGTTCTTCTCCCTGGAATGATCATAGAGCCCCTGTGATCCTTATATATAGGATCACAGGTCTCTATGATCATTTCACAAGCCACGCCCCCCCCGACAGTTAGAATCACTCTCCTAGGCTCACATTTAACCCCTTGATCACCCACAATGTTAACCCCTTCCCTGCTAGTGTCATTATTACAGTAGCAGTGCATATTTTTATCACTGATTACTGTAGTAATGTCACTGTCCCCCCAAAAGTGTCAAAAATGTCAGTCAGGGGTCCAATCTGTCCACCGCAATGTCGCAGTCCCGCAAAAAATCGCAAATCACCGCCATTACTAGTAAAAAAAAAAAACAATAAAAATTACATAAATTCTTCCCATAGTTAGTAGACGCTATAACTTTTGCGCAAACCAATCAAAAAACGCTTATTGCTATTTTTTTTAACCAAAAATATTTAGCAGAAAACAAATTGGCCTAAAATGTTAAAAAATTTTGATTTTTAATTTTTTTTGGGAATGTTATATAGCAGAATGTGAAAAATATTGTTTTTTTTTCATAATTGTCACTCTTTTTTTGTTTATAGCTCAAAAAATAAAAATCGCACAGGTGATCAAATACCACCGAAAGAAAGCTCTATTTGTTGGAAAAAAAGGACATCAATTTTATTTAGGTACAGCGTCGCACGACCGCGCAATTGTCCGTTAAATGTAACGCAGTGCCAAATCGCAAAATATGGCCTGGTCATTAAGGGGGCAAATCCTTCCGGTCCAGAAGTGGTTAATACATATTCATATCAATATTTTCATTAAATGTATAGTTTCTGTCTTCATAATGATGTAATCTAGTAAACATCAAACAAAAATGAGCTCAAACTAATACTCACACAGATGCAGCCGACATATTATACACAATGTAACATGAAATACATGGTGGTAACAGACGGCAAGTATGTCCAGTACTGCCAAAGTATGACCAAAACCCTCAATTGATGCAATAGTCACAGTAAGGAGGCTGTTCACAAGGACCCCCAAAAGTAGCAGGACTATGCCTCTGCTTGAATTGTCAATAGGCATTGTCTAGGAATGAGATATATGAAAGTATACAAATATAAAAAAGTGTAAAGGCTAATACAGCCTCAAGCTAAATAGTTTCCCTATTAAGTATTTGTGTTATTAAGCTGAATTTGCATCACTCCAACCTAGTATTCTTGCCCAGATCGGCCTTTAATTAGTTACAATAAATGATGATGGAGGAGGGGCCCAACATGTGAAAAATCAGCCTCCTGAAAAATCCCCATTAGAAATATTGTGTGACCAATAAACCGTTGGGTAGAGAGAGGGGGAGAGAGATACAAATAGAGTTTAAGTGTCTCCTACCTTAAGAGTGGTCGGTCAAGGTTCAGCCGATGGAGGGGTATACACCGTCGTTCTCTCCATGCTACAATCTGAGCATAGGAGACGGCGGCGGTAAAATAACCCCCCCACCAGCTGTAGATAATTAATGTTCTTGGCCAACAGCTAGCCGGGCGCCAATCGACGGGATCGGGTGTCATCATGGTGACACCTGACGCTCCCTTGGAGTCCCCTGGTGAAGTGGCTCCGCCCCGTACCAAGTCACAGGGGCGGTGCGGTGTCCCGCGTCACGACACCACCGATGCAGGAAATGCAGAAAATATGCGTCCCAGACCGGAACACAAGCCAGAGGAAGGTCAGGACAGCACTTCCCTCTACTGTAAAAATTGGGCCCCTGGCTCATCAGAAGGGAGAAAGGGGCCCTTTGTGTGCCGGGTGAACAAGCCTCCATCCCAGCCACAGCACAGCATGGGACAGCCTTTTACAAAATGGAAAAGAAGAAAGAAAAAAAAAAAAAACAGAAAAGTAAAGTTGATGACAATATATGTCCTAAATAAAGACTTAACTATGTGTATACATACAGGTACATAAACATAAGATATACAAATAAAATTGAGGAAAAAAAATGGGGGAGGGAGGGGAAAAGGGGGATTTGAAAGGAGAAGGGATGGGGAAAAGTAAATTAGTGGTTGGATATTATTAGGGTGGAGATCCCGCCAAAACATAGCTACAACAATATCCACAATGCTAGAATAGAATAATGCCTAGAATAAAAACCCATTAAATAGGGTTTAGAATTGAAAGCTTCATTCAAGCCTGGGGTGTGGTTGCTTGAAGATGGAAAATCCACCTCAATTCACTTTGAAGAAGTGACTTATTAAGATCCACTCCTCTGGAATTGAGATGTATATGATCGAGAACTAGGAATTTCACTCTGGGGATGGAATCGCTATGAACCTGAGCACTGTGTCTTTCCAAAGGTAATTCGGGCTCTTTTTTACTACTACTAGTCAGATGGCGGTAAATTCTTCACCAAAATTCTTGTTTAATTTTCCTGACATAATAACATCCGCATTCACAGGTTAACAGATATACAACTCCTGAGGTGCTAAGATTTACATAGTGTTTAGGTTTACATTTTTTTATTGTTTGGTAGAATGATTTGTGTTCTTGTATCCATGTGTGTACAGTAGTTGCATCCACCACATTGGAAAGTTCCCTGCACTTTGCATTTATCCTTTCTTTCTTTTTTAAATTCATTATGAAACAAATTGTCCCTTAGTGATGAGGCTCGTCTATATGTTATCATAGGTTGTTCTGGTATGAAAGCTGACAGAGAGGGATCTGTACTGAGGAGGTGCCAATATTTGGTGTAAAATATTTTTATTTGTTCGTGTTGTACGGAGTATTGGGTGATGATATGGGTACATTTATCCTCCTTAGGTCTATTTTGACCAAAGAGGAGATCACTACGTGATCTGCTCTAAGCTTTTTTATATGCCCTTTGTAGCATCTTATTGGAATACCCTCTTTCCAATAATCTAGGATGTAGATTGATGATAATTAAAACTGATTTGATGATTGATGAGAACTAGAAGTCTCTAGAATTGCATTACCCGCTGTGGTTTTTCTGTATAAATCACTTTGCAGTTGACCTGCTAGACTCTTGTGTATGGATACATCCAAAAATGTGATGTTTGATTTGTCGAAAGGTCATAGTGAATTTTAGGTTAAAATTATTACAGTGTTAATGTATTTCCAAAATTCCAAAAGCTGTATCTCAGAGCCATCCCATAGAAGATGTCGTCTATGTAATGGTACCATGCTATCGCATTGTCCGTATAGATCTTGGCACCTTCATCTGCAAAAAGTGAATGTTCCCACTCCCCCAGGTACAGATTGGCTTATGTAGGGGCACAGCTCATTTTTTAACTCATGAGCTCATTTTTGTTTGATGTTTACTAGATTACGTCATTATGAAGACAGAAAATATACAATTTTCATTGTTGTTTGTTTTTATATTCAGTAATGTGTTCTCCATTTCTTTAAGCTTTATTCACTATGTTTGTAAATGTAATAAAATCATTTTTTCTATATATTCATATTTCATGTCATTCTAAGGCCAGAGGGGGTATTAGCACACTTTTTGTGCATTTATCTTTTTTCTTCACTGGAACTAAGGGGCCAAGCCCAAACCCTTAAAAACAACCCCCCGCCATTCTCTCCCTTCCAACAAATGATTTGGACCAGTGCACAAAGCAAGGTCTATAAAGAGATGGATGAGCGAGTTTGGGTGGGAGGAACTTGAACGTCCTGCACAGATTCTTGACCCCAATCCGACAGAACACGGGATTCGGGATGAATTAGAGTGGAGACTGCAAGCCAGGCCTTCTTGGGATTTCCTGTGCCTATTTTTCCTTGTTTTTTTGTTTTGCTCCATGTGACAGTAATTACTTTGATTGTTTTTAATTCATGAAATACCTCCCTTTTTTGAGGATGTATGTTTGACATCATATACAGTATCTCACAAAAGTGAATACACCCCTCACAATTTTTTGTTCTCCATTTCTTTAAGCTTTATTCACTATGTTTGTAAATGTAATAAAATCATTTTTTCTATATATTCATATGGCATGTCATTCTAAGGCCAGAGGGGGTATTAGCACACTTTTTGTGCATTTATCTTTTTTCTTCACTGGAACTAAGGGGCCAAGCCCAAACCCTTAAAAACAACCCCCGCCATTCTCTCCCTTCCAACAAATGATTTGGACCAGTGCACAAAGCAAGGTCTATAAAGAGATGGATGAGCGAGTTTGGGTGGGAGGAACTTGAACGTCCTGCACAGATTCTTGACCCCAATCCGACAGAACACGGGATTCGGGATGAATTAGAGTGGAGACTGCAAGCCAGGCCTTCTTGGGATTTCCTGTGCCTATTTTTCCTTGTTTTTTTGTTTTGCTCCATGTGACAGTAATTACTTTGATTGTTTTTAATTCATGAAATACCTCCCTTTTTTGAGGATGTATGTTTGACATCATATACAGTATCTCACAAAAGTGAATACACCCCTCACATTTTTGTAAATATTTTATTATATCTAGGGTTGAGCGGACACCTAGATGTCCGTGTTCGACGGGTTCGGCCGAACTTTAAAAAAAAGTCCGGGTCCGTGTCCCGGACTTTTACCGAACTTTTCCCGGACACCGAACCCCATTGAAGTCAATGGGGACCCGAACTTTAAGGCACTAAAATGGCTCTAAAACACCAAAGGAAAGGGCTAGAGTGCTGCAAATGGCAGCAAAACGTAATTAAGAGCATGGCAAGTGCTCTGCAAACAAATGTGGATAGGGAAATAACTTAAAACAACAAAAAAAAACAGAAAAATAAAACAATGTTCTTCTTCATCTCTGAAGGACGAGGCCCATATGGAGTAGGAGGGAGGTTGAGGTGGTGGTGGATGTGGCGGTGACATAGGCGTGCGCACAGGGTGTGCTGGGTGTGCCTGGGCACACCCTAATCACCTAGGGCACATAGCATTGCCAGTGAGGAGATGGGAAAGATCTCCCTGGGACCTGCTCTGCTCTATTTCTCCTTGCCTACAGGTACATGGCCCCGATACATTACTCTCCCTGCTGGCAAACACATGCATGTGTATTTCAACTTTGGGGTGCACACCTTAATGCAATAGGCTGCGCACACCTATGGGCGGTGTAGGTGGAAGCGGCGGTGGAGGAGGACCAGGGCCGGATTAACAGCATCATGGGCTTGGTGCTGAGGATTTTGAAGGGCCTTAAGGGCCGTGCCTTGCCATGCACCCAGAGGAGGAAGGGTGCAGCCATGCATGCCTAATTCAACATGGGATGCTGTCTCTGAAGCCCATAAACACATCCATGCATCGCCAACTGTCCCTCCTTGTCCGGCCTTCACGCTGTGTGGGGAGGTTCTGAGGGTGCTGCCTGGGGAAGCGAGCATAGAAGCCAGACTTCTGTGTTTACAAGTGACAGAAGAGCGGTAACAGTGAATATGGCCAACCCGGGGCCTATATAAAAGGTAGGGGCCTGGAGCTGCAGCTCCAATAGCCCCTACATTAATCTGGCCCTGAGGAGGAGGACGAGGTAGCCAACACTGCTTCTTTTCAAAAATTTTAAATGAGGGTACACCCCAAAAGAGTGAGAAAGAGCAAAAATGGAACAATGGGTGGGTAAGGTCGGTATCCATTGCTATTCTGCATAAGGTACGGAAAAGTCCAGTGGGATCCATGCCTGGTTCATTTTAATGAACGTGAGCTTGTCCACATTGTCTCTGGACAGGCGGCTGCGCTTGTCTGTTATAACGCCCCCAGCCGTGCTAAATACCCGTTCAGATAATACACTGGCTGCAGGGCACGCCAGCACCTCCAAGGCGTAAAGGGCAAGCTCAGGCCATGTGCCCAATTTGGAGACCCAGAAGTTGAAGGGGGCAGACCCGTCATTCACTACATGTAGGCGTGTGCACACATACTGCTCCACCATGTTGGTAAAATGCTGCCTCCTGCTAAGACGTTCCATCTGAGCTGCTGGTGCTGCTGTTTGTTGTGGCGTGCTGACAAAGCTTTTCCACATTTCGGCCATGCTAACCCTGCCTTCTGAGGTGCTGGCGGTGCCCTGGTTGCGTTGGCGACCTCCTCCTCCTCCTCCTCTGCCTTGTGCTTCCACTGTGGCCCCGCTGTCAGATGGGAATGCCAGCAGCATGGCGTCTACCAGCGTGCGCTTGTACTCGCGCATCTTGCGATCGCGCTCCAGTGAGTGAATTAAGGACGGTACGTTGTCCTTGTAACGGGGATCCAGCAGCGTGGCCACCCAGTAATCAGCACAAGTTAGAATGTGGGCAACTCGGCGGTCGTTGTGGAGACACTGCAGCATGTAATCGCTCATGTGTGCCAGGCTGCCCAGAGGCGACGAAAGGCTGTCCTCTGTGGGAGGTGTATCGTCCGTGTCCTCTGTATCCCCCCAGCCACGCACCAGTGATGGCCATGAGCTGGCCTGGGTGCCACCCTGCTGTGAACATGGTTCCATCTCCTCCTCCAGCTCCTCCTCCTCCTCATCCTCCTCATCCTCCAGAACTGTGCCCCTACTGGACAATTGTGTCCCTGGCGTTTGTGTGTGCAGGAACCCACCCTCGGAGCCCCTTGCGAATGACTGCCCTGAAAGCCTTTGAAATGTTACCTCTTCATCCTCCTCCTCCTCCTCCTCATCCTGTGCCACATCCTCTTCCATCATCGCCCAAATTGTTTTTTCAAGGAGGCATAGAAGTGGGATAGTTAAGCTGAGAATGGCGTCATTGCCACTGGCCATGTTGGTGGAGTACCCAAAACAGCGCAACAAGGCACAATATATGCAAATGTCAAATATGCAAACTATGCCGCAATTTAATGTTTTTTACACCAAAAGGGTGTGTATTGAATAGCGGAATAGGATAAAAAACTGTGTATCTCACACGTACAAACACAGACTAGGCCCGATTAAATTTTTTCCTACCCTAAAGGGAGGATGAGGAAGAGGAGTATGGAACATGCAGCACCCTCAAATCTTCAGAAGTATGAGATGAACCCCAAAAACTTGGAAAGGTGGATCTCTCTCACACGTACCAACACAGACTATCCCCCAATTTAACTGATCCCCAAAGGTTTTTGATTAAATAGCGGAATAGAAAATATGATCCAAAAAAAGTGTATGTATATCACACGTACACAACCACACTAGGCCCCAATTACTATTGTTTGTACCCCTAAAAGGCTAGATGAGGAGTAGGGGGGGTATGGAACAGGCAGCACCCTCAAACCTTCAGAAGTATGAGATGAACCCCAACAACTTGGAAAGGTGGATCTCTCTCACACGTACCAACACAGACTATCCCCCAATTTAACTGATCCCCAAAGGTTTTTGATTAAATAGCGGAATAGAAAATATGATCCAAAAAAAGTGTATGTATATCACACGTACACAACCACACTAGGCCCCAATTACTATTGTTTGTACCCCTAAAAGGCTAGATGAGGAGTAGGGGGGGTATGGAACAGGCAGCACCCTCAAACCTTCAGAAGTATGAGATGAACCCCAACAACTTGGAAAGGTGGATCTCTCTCACACGTACCAACACAGACTATCCCCCAATTTAACTGATCCCCAAAGGTTTTTGATTAAATAGCGGAATAGAAAATATGATCCAAAAAAAGTGTATGTATATCACACGTACACAACCACACTAGGCCCCAATTACTATTGTTTGTACCCCTAAAAGGCTAGATGAGGAGTAGGGGGAGTATGGAACAGGCAGCACCCTCAAACCTTCAGAAGTATGAGATGAACCCCAACAACTTGGAAAGGTGGATCTCTCTCACACGTACCAACACAGACTATCCCCCAATTTAACTGATCCCCAAAGGTTTTTGATTAAATAGCGGAATAGAAAATATGATCCAAAAAAAGTGTATGTATATCACACGTACACAACCACACTAGGCCCCAATTACTATTGTTTGTACCCCTAAAAGGCTAGATGAGGAGTAGGGGGGGTATGGAACAGGCAGCACCCTCAAACCTTCAGAAGTATGAGATGAACCCCAACAACTTGGAAAGGTGGATCTCTCTCACACGTACCAACACAGACTATCCCCCAATTTAACTGATCCCCAAAGGTTTTTGATTAAATAGCGGAATAGAAAATATGATCCAAAAAAAGTGTATGTATATCACACGTACACAACCACACTGGGCCCCAATTACTATTGTTTGTACCCCTAAAAGGCTAGATGAGGAGTAGGGGGAGTATGGAACAGGCAGCACCCTCAAACCTTCAGAAGTATGAGATGAACCCCAACAACTTGGAAAGGTGGATCTCTCTCACACGTACCAACACAGACTATCCCCCAATTTAACTGATCCCCAAAGGTTTTTGATTAAATAGCGGAATAGAAAATATGATCCAAAAAAAGTGTATGTATATCACACGTACACAACCACACTAGGCCCCAATTACTATTGTATGTACCCCTAAAAGGCTAGATGAGGAGTAGGGGGAGTATGGAACAGGCAGCACCCTCAAACCTTCAGAAGTATGAGATGAACCCCAACAACTTGGAAAGGTGGATCTCTCTCACACGTACCAACACAGACTATCCCCCAATTTAACTGATCCCCAAAGGTTTTTGATTAAATAGCGGAATAGAAAATATGATCCAAAAAAAGTGTATGTATATCACACGTACACAACCACACTAGGCCCCAATTACTATTGTTTGTACCCCTAAAAGGCTAGATGAGGAGTAGGGAGGGTATGGAACAGGCAGCACCCTCAAACCTTCAGAAGTATGAGATGAACCCCAACAACTTGGAAAGGTGGATCTCTCTCACACGTACCAACACAGACTATCCCCCAATTTAACTGATCCCCAAAGGTTTTTGATTAAATAGCGGAATAGAAAATATGATCCAAAAAAAGTGTATGTATATCACACGTACACAACCACACTGGGCCCCAATTACTATTGTTTGTACCCCTAAAAGGCTAGATGAGGAGTAGGGGGAGTATGGAACAGGCAGCACCCTCAAACCTTCAGAAGTATGAGATGAACCCCAACAACTTGGAAAGGTGGATCTCTCTCACACGTACCAACACAGACTATCCCCCAATTTAACTGATCCCCAAAGGTTTTTGATTAAATAGCGGAATAGAAAATATGATCCAAAAAAAGTGTATGTATATCACACGTACACAACCACACTAGGCCCCAATTACTATTGTTTGTACCCCTAAAAGGCTAGATGAGGAGTAGGGGGAGTATGGAACAGGCAGCACCCTCAAACCTTCAGAAGTATGAGATGAACCCCAACAACTTGGAAAGGTGGATCTCTCTCACACGTACCAACACAGACTATCCCCCAATTTAACTGATCCCCAAAGGTTTTTGATTAAATAGCGGAATAGAAAATATGATCCAAAAAAAGTGTATGTATATCACACGTACACAACCACACTAGGCCCCAATTACTATTGTTTGTACCCCTAAAAGGCTAGATGAGGAGTAGGGGGGGTATGGAACAGGCAGCACCCTCAAACCTTCAGAAGTATGAGATGAACCCCAACAACTTGGAAAGGTGGATCTCTCTCACACGTACCAACACAGACTATCCCCCAATTTAACTGATCCCCAAAGGTTTTTGATTAAATAGCGGAATAGAAAATATGATCCAAAAAAAGTGTATGTATATCACACGTACACAACCACACTAGGCCCCAATTACTATTGTTTGTACCCCTAAAAGGCTAGATGAGGAGTAGGGGGGGTATGGAACAGGCAGCACCCTCAAACCTTCAGAAGTATGAGATGAACCCCAACAACTTGGAAAGGTGGATCTCTCTCACACGTACCAACACAGACTATCCCCCAATTTAACTGATCCCCAAAGGTTTTTGATTAAATAGCGGAATAGAAAATATGATCCAAAAAAAGTGTATGTATATCACACGTACACAACCACACTAGGCCCCAATTACTATTGTTTGTACCCCTAAAAGGCTAGATGAGGAGTAGGGGGGGTATGGAACAGGCAGCACCCTCAAACCTTCAGAAGTATGAGATGAACCCCAACAACTTGGAAAGGTGGATCTCTCTCACACGTACCAACACAGACTATCCCCCAATTTAACTGATCCCCAAAGGTTTTTGATTAAATAGCGGAATAGAAAATATGATCCAAAAAAAGTGTATGTATATCACACGTACACAACCACACTAGGCCCCAATTACTATTGTTTGTACCCCTAAAAGGCTAGATGAGGAGTAGGGGGGGTATGGAACAGGCAGCACCCTCAAACCTTCAGAAGTATGAGATGAACCCCAACAACTTGGAAAGGTGGATCTCTCTCACACGTACCAACACAGACTATCCCCCAATTTAACTGATCCCCAAAGGTTTTTGATTAAATAGCGGAATAGAAAATATGATCCAAAAAAAGTGTATGTATATCACACGTACACAACCACACTAGGCCCCAATTACTATTGTTTGTACCCCTAAAAGGCTAGATGAGGAGTAGGGGGAGTATGGAACAGGCAGCACCCTCAAATCTTCAGAAGTATGAGATTGTGTTCACTGTACCCCACAAAGATTGAGTTCACTGCACCCCACAATGATTGTGTTCACTGCACCCCACAAAGATTGTGTTCACTGCACCTCACAAAGATTGTGTTCACTGTACCCCCCAAAGATTGTGTTCACTGCACCCCACAAAGATTCTGTTCACTGTACCCCACAAAGATTGTGTTCACTGCACCCTAAAAGGATGTTGTTCACTGCACCCCACAAAGATTGTGTTCACTGCACCCTAAAAGGATGTTGTTCACTGCACCCCAAAAAGATTGTGTTCACTGTACCCCCCCAAAGATTGTGTTCACTGCACCCCACAAAGATTGTGTTCACTGCACCCCAAAAAGATTGTGTTCACTGTACCCCCCAAAGATTGTGTTCACTGCACCCCAAAAAGATTGTGTTCACTGTACCCCCCAAAGATTGTGTTCACTGCACCCCACAAAGATTCTGTTCACTGTACCCCACAAAGATTGTGTTCACTGCACCCCAAAAAGATTGTGTTCACTGTACCCCCCCAAAGATTGTGTTCACTGCACCCCACAAAGATTCTGTTCACTGCACCCCACAAAGGATTTTGTTCACTGCACCCCAAAAAGATTGTGTTCACTGCACCCCAAAAAGGATTTTGATCACTGCACCCCAAAAAGGATGTTGTTCACTGCACCCCAAAAATGATTTTGTTCACTCCACCCCAAAAAGATTGTGTTCACTGCACCCCACAAAGATTGTGTTCACTGCACCCCAAAAAGATTGTGTTCACTGTACCCCCCAAAGATTGTGTTCACTGCACCCCACAAAGATTCTGTTCACTGTACCCCACAAAGATTGTGTTCACTGCACCCCAAAAAGATTGTGTTCACTGCACCCCAAAAAGGATGTTGTTCACTGCACCCCAAAAAGGATGTTGTTCACTCCACCCCAAAAAGATTGTGTTCACTGCACCCCACAAAGATTGTGTTCACTGCACCCCAAAAAGATTGTGTTCACTGCACCCCAAAAATGATTTTGTTCACTGCACCCCAAAAAGGATTTTGTTCACTGCACCCCAAAAAGGATGTTGTTCACTCCACCCCAAAAAGATTGTGTTCACTGCACCCCAAAAAGATTGTGTTCACTGCACCCCACAAAGGATTTTGTTCACTGCACCCCAAAAAGATTGTGTTCACTGCACCCCAAAAAGGATGTTGTTCACTGCACCCCAAAAAGGATTTTGTTCACTGCACCCCAAAAAGATTGTGTTCACTGCACCCCACAAAGGATTTTGTTCACTGCACCCCACAAAGATTGTGTTCACTGCACACCAAAAAGGATTGTGTTCACTGCACCCCAAAAAGATTTTGTTCACTGCACCCCAAAAAGATTGTGTTCACTGCAGCCCAAAAAGATTGTGTTCACTGCAGCCCAAAAAGATTGTGTTCACTGCAGCCCAAAAAGATTGTGTTCACTGCAGCCCAAAAAGATTGTGTTCACTGCAGCTCACACACAGAAAAATGGATGTGGATCACTGACACCTGCCTATCTCCAATCCCACACCACACAGCAATATCGATTGTAGTTTGTAGAACACAGTTTCCCTAAAATTCAGCAGACTCTGTCCCTAACAGGATTGAGAAGAGATCGTAGATCAGGATTGAGTGCAGATTCACCCCACCCCCCACACAGCAATATCGATTGTAGTTTGTAGAAGACACTGACCCTATAATTCAGCAGACTCTATCCCTAAAATGCCTACAACTCGCCCTGCCTAAACACTCCGACCTGTCCCTCAATTCTATCCGGACACAAATGGTTTTTTCCTGCCTATCTTTCCCTAATCAGCAGCCAGCACATTGATGTGTGCTCTGTCCCTTAGCTAAGCAGCAGAATGACGCTGCTGCGGCGGCTGCCTCGAACTTATAAAGACTTGGTCACATGCTTCAGACGGCCAATCACAGCTACTAAGACATTTTCAGGCATGGCTGGGATGGCTTAAGGCACACCAGTTAAACGATTGTTGATTGGCTGTTGAAAGCCCGCCATGAAAAGAGCGCCAAAGCATGCAAAACCCGGAAATAAAACGACCGAACACGGATTTTTACCCGAACATACAGTAAAGTGTCCGTGTCCGTGTTCGGGTAAAAAAAATCCAATTATTCGGTACGAACACGAATAATACAGTCCGTGTTCGCTCAACACTAATTATATCCTTTCATGTAACAACACTGAAGAAATGACACTTTTTCTACAAGTAAAGTAGTGAGTGTACAGCTTGTATAACATGTAAATTTGCTGTCCCCTTAAAATTTCTCAACACACAGCCATTAATGTCTAAACTGCTGGCAGCAAAAGTGAGTACACCCCTAAGGGATAATGTCCAAATTGGGCCAAAAAAGTCAATATTTTGTGTGGCCACCATTATTTTCCTGCACTGCCTTAACCCTCTTGAGCATGGAGTTCACCAGAGCTTCACAGGTTGCCAGTAGAGTCCTCTTCCACTCCTCCCTGACGACATCACAGAGCTGGTGGATGTTAGAGACCTTGCGCTTCTCCACCTTCCGTTTGAAGATGCCCCACAGATGCTCAATAGGGTTTTGGTCTGGAGACATGTTTGGCCAGTACATCATCTTTACCCTCAGCTTCTTTAGCAAGGCAGCGGTCGTCTTGGAGGTGTGTTTGGGGTCATTATCATGTTGGAATACTGCCCTGCGGCCCAGTCTCCGAAGGGAGGGGGTTCATGCTCTGCTTCAGTATGTCACAGTACATGTTGGCATTCATGGTTCCTTCAATGAACTGTAGCTTCCCAGTGCCGGCAGCACTCATGCAGCCCCAGACCATGACACTCCCACCACCATGCTTGAATGTAGGTAAAACACACTTGTCTTTGTACTCCTCACCTGGTTGCCACCACACACGCTTGACACCATCTGAACCAAATACGTTTATCTTGGTCTCATCAAACCACAGGACATGGTTCCAGTAATCCATGTCCTTACTCTGCTTCTCCTCAGCAAACTGTTTACGGGCTTTCTTATGCATCCTATTTAGAAGAGGCTTCCTTCCGGGACAACAACCATGCAGACCAATTTGATTCAGCGTGCAGCATATGGTCTGAGCACTGACAGGCTGACCTCCCACCTCTTCAACCTCCCAAAGACAACCTCTGGATATGACGCTGAGCACGTGTACACAACTTCTTTGGTCGACCATGGAGAAGCCTGTTCAGAGTGGAACTTGTCCTGTTAAACCACTGTATGGCCTTGGCCACCATGCTGCAGCTCAGTTTCAGGCTCTTGGTAATCTTCTTATAGCCTAGGCCAGTGGTGGCGAACCTTGGCACCCCAGATGTTTTTGAACTACATTTCCCATGATGCTCTTGCACTCTGCAGTATAGCTGAGCATCATGGGAAATGTAGTTCCAAAACATCTGGGATGCCAAGGTTCACCATCACTGGCCTAGGCCATCTTTATGTAGAGCAACATTTCTTTTTTTCAGATCCTCCGAGAATTCTTCGCCATGAGGTGCCATGTTGAACTTCCAGTGACCAGTATGAGAGAACGAGGGCGATAACACCAAATTTAACACACCTGCTCCCCATTCGCGCCTGAGACCTTGGGCCTAATTCACTATAAGGAAGGTGTAGAACTGCTCACTTCCCAAAAAAACTACTCCTAGCTAGAGTAATTAACAACTCAATTAGGTGAAGCTGCAAGTGTAAAAACCTGAACTAGATGCTATAGTGAATTAGGATTAGAGTAAACCAGTTTGCGGTTGCGTTTTTTCATAAATGGAAATTCCTCTATTTTGAATCAATATTACACAGCAATGTCAGCTATTATGGTTATATTTCTTTTTTATGTATAGTTATGTATCTTTACATGTTTTAAACTTTAGATTTAATAATAGCAGACTACAGAGCTCTCTAATTATCATCCTTCATTCTTTATTCATCCTAAACTTTCAGACATGTCTAATTGTACTCAGCACATTGGTGTATTGGTCTATGCTCATGGACAAAGACTACTAGGTCATGAGTTCTCAACCATGCTAACACCTGGTGTGTGATTATTATTTTGCCACATAGTAATACCTTGGCTACATCACATAAAATTGCATGTAAATGGCCACGTATATATTCAAGAAACAGACATGCATATGTGCCGGTTGCAATTAGGTGGTCGCTAAGTTTGAGTATTCACCGCTGTCTAAAAATTATGTATGTGATGGCATACTTGGGATTTGAACCCATGCTCTCAATGTTTAAAGATAGGAGCGCTAACCACTAAACCATTGAGCTGAACACAATTACACTTGGAATATTAAGTAGTCCCATGCTTCAATAGTTAATTACCGAAATCTCCAAAATATATATAGTGCTCAAATGCATGATCATTGTAAACTTGACACTAATTTGTAATGTAGTGTAATGTAATGTAAATCCATTGTCAATCGCGACGCCGGCTGGACCCGAAAAATTTGAAAAAACAAAAACGCTTTGCCTCTTCTGAGGCTCCCCGCCGTCTGCCAATTTGGATCTTTGACAGCTCTTTTCTAGGCAAGGGGTGGGGCAAGGGGGGGCAATGGGGGGGGGCCACCTGTCTCCACCACCCGGTGATCACGCCCCTTTCTGACATCACATGACACCACGTGATGTCAGACGTGCCACCTGGTGACGTAACCGGGTAGCCCTGCCCCTTGCCTAGAAAAGAGCTGTCAAAGATCCAAATTGGCAGACGGCAGATAGCCTCAGAAGAGGCAAAGCGTTTTTTATTTTGTCTATTTTTTTTGGGGTCGGCGGGTGTCATGATTGACAATGGATTTACTTCGAGGGATACTATTTTGTAAATTTGATTTTGAATAAAAAACTGTGTTCTGTGCTTTTTACTTGTTTCAAATTTTTGGGTGAATGGGTAGGGGTATGATGTACCCGATACCCATTCACATTGTTAAAGGGGGCTTCCAGATTCTGATAAGCCCCCACCTGCAGACCCCTACAACCACAGCCAAGGTTTGATGGGAAGAGGCCCTTGTCCCCATGAAAATGGGGACATGGTGCTTTGGGGGGCACCCCAAAGCACCCTTCCCATGCTGAGGGCAATGGTCTGGCTTGGTTCAGGGAGAGAAGGCGCTCGCTCGTCCCCCCCTATCCTGGTCTGCCAGGCGGCATGCTCGGATAAGGGTCTGGTATGGATTTCGGTAGGGACCCCATGTCGTTTGAATTTTTGAATTTTGGCATTGGGTTCCCCTCAAAATCCATACCAGACCCGAAGGGCTGAAGACTTTGAAATTTGAATATGACAGACAGACAGGAGCTTGAATTGGTACAAAAGGTACAAATTTATTGTTATAAAAAAAAAATTATTAAGATTGAAAATACAAGGGCTGATCAGGAGAAGGACCAACCCCAGCTTGCCGCTCCAAGGCCTGAATGCGGTGGCCGGCCCACCGTAGCATCTCTTTCATCACCAGCAACGGTGGGTCAGTCACCACTGTGGAGAAAAAGAGACAAGATAACTACTTGGAGGCAAAATGCATCAACAAAGGATTCACAAAACCACCACATCAAAAACTAGGCACTGTAGCATATTTGCCCCATTTTACATACATTCTTTCTCAAACATGATAGATTGCTGGTCTACGTACTCAGATTCAAATGCTTAATCCCAAAAAATGTTTAGGGCACGTGTAAGGTGAATTCCTTAGCCTACAAGATGATATTGTTACGTGCAATCTCCATGGATTTATCTATGTTGGGAATGCTGTCCAATTCAATCCACACAGGATCAGAGTTAGCTATTGACCTAATGCTTTGCCTAATCAGGTGTGGTGGAAGGGAGGAGGTCCAGCTCCTAGGAAACTGAGGTGTGGTCTTTCATCTCTTAGCATTGAAGCCTGAACATGGTAGAGATGGCAGTGGAGGAAGCACTTTGTTTGGCCTAACAGGTAAATACTCACTAGTTTCTCCAGTTTTTGAAAATATTTTCCCAAATGTGAAACAACTTTAAGGGGCCATAAGCATAGACAATGAGCTGTCCACGGGAAATAGTTCTAAAGGTTCAACAAGATGACTTCTGACTTTATTAGCTGTTCCCCCAAAACAATGTAAAAGGCTTGCCATGTAAACCTCAACAGGTTAAGAGAAACAAACATTTGGAACAATGGTATGTGTTGTGTCCAATTGCTAGCTAGGCTACATGTGCACCTATCTCTCTCTATCAAAAACTATATTTACATTGAGATCTCTCTCTATCGCTATCTATATATTTAAACCGACACATTGGAGAGACTCACCACTCTCAGGCTGGAGCTGCGCCAGTGGATGGGGTTGGTCCTCCTGCTGATCAGCACTTGTTTTGTCAGGAGAATCTGTGTGAAGAGAGATCAAAAAGAAGAAAACTAAGTTTAGCCATTAAATTCAATCAACAAATGGAGGATAGGCAGTCAGGAAAAACATCAAACCCCCCCCCCCTCCCTTACTCTCATCTTTATCCACACCATATCCACATTCCCCTTTTTGCTCTTTCTCGAAATGTTTACCCATTAAACCCTCTTACTCTTTTGCAGTCCTCAAAGTTTGAATAAGGACAGTAGGACACAGAACACAGACATATACAGTCAAGGTACTTACAGTGGGCTGTAAAGGAAGTGGCAACCTCTTCCACATCCTCCTCCACCTCTTCTACCTCCAACTCTGCCTCATCCTCCTCTTCTTCCTCCACTTCCGCTGCCTCCTTCTCCTCCTCCCCATCCCCTTGCTCCACCACAGCTGAAGGTACATAAACAACAAAAGAAAAGAAAACACCCAAAAAATTGCAGTCCTACAAGTTTGAACAAGGACACAGAAGACAGTCATTCACAGTCAAATTACTTACAGTGGGCGCGAGGGGAAGTGGCCTCCTGCTGCTCGTTCTCAGCATTATCACTAAAATCTACAGAAAAAAACAGCACAAATTTCAGACACAAACAAATAGCTACTTAGCCACATGGCAGCAATATACCCCAACAATTTTGGTTCCAAAGCTAGTAATGCATTAGCGAATATCTCTTTGACATTTCCTTAGGCCAGGCAGTACATACAGGAATAATGACATCAATGAGATTCATTGTGCATCTTTTTAACCAGGAGGACATCCACTATGGTGCGCCCCATCCCTTCCCCATCCCCATCCCACCCCCATCCCCCACAATAAAGTATCTAGTGGCTCACACTTTCAGGTCACTTGAAGCAGCCGGAATCTCATGTGTTCACTATGCAGTCACATTAGTCCAAGCTACACGAAGCTGTTCTGAAATCAGGTTATTCAGAACAGTTTTTCTGGGTTTCCCAGTAAGCTATGTTTTGCGTCCAGCTAGCAAATACTAGCTGGACCAATAACAGCACTTTTTACCCTGCGATTAGATGTAGGCAGACCCAGATAACTGTCAAATACAGTTGTCAGGAATGTAGGCCATTCAGGCTACTTTCAAACATTTCTGTTCCAATCGTCCTCATTTGAAGAGCAACCCCAGTTTTGGCGAAGGGAAAAGAAGATCAGTTGCCCACCTTCAAGAGTAGTTAACTTACAATGTTTTTCCCAAGCTGTTCAGACAGAAGTGTTTGTATTAACCAATTGCCGACCGCCAGCCGCAGTTTTACTGCTTGGCTGCACGAACTGACATAGGGGTATGTCAGCTTGCCGGAGCGGTCCTAGAGGCTAGCGTGCGCCGGCAGCGTGGATGCCGATGCATGGGGCTAGTGGCACCGATTTCTGCCGGCCACCCGTGATCGCTCCCTGCCAGAATTTTAACCGGAATTTTCTTATATATATATATATATATATATATATATATATATATATATATAAAAATTAAGCCCAATGTGCTTTCATATCTGTCTTATCTATATATAATACATTCTCCAAATGTGCTTTAAAATGCATGGTTTTCCATTTTATGAACAAGAAAATTTTGACGTTATGCTGTTGGGGTGGTATAATAATTCTATGGGGCTGGTATGAAATTATTTCCAGGGCTGAATTTTATTCCCAGTACGGCCCTGCCCTCCACTTCCTGGAGCCTTCTGAATGGCTCACTCCCTGGGGCCACAAAGCACAAGATGGCCATCCTCCTCCTCTGCTGCTTCACCAAGCGGACCATTGCTTGGCAGTCGTTAGCTGTATCGAGAACAAGAGCACAAAGAGGATAGAATTTACACACAAAATCTAAAGGGAGTTCAGAAGGCTGTGAACACGCACACACACACATATTTTGGCATATTTAGTACACATATTGAATTACCAGAGATTTGCGCCTCTGCCCTCTTAAGCGCTCTTGGATTCCGCCTCTTGATGTCGCTCCAAGAGCGCTGAATGGCCAGGATGGTGGTGCGGTGGTGGAATCTCTGCCACAGCTGCCGCTTGACCCACCACACAATGGTCTGCTTGGCGAAATTGCTGATGTGGGTGTCATATTTGCAGAGGAAGAGGATCTGGGAAACAGCAATTTATGTTTTACTTACATTCGTTAAGATTGTGTTAGCAAAAAATCAAAACATACATAAGAAACCTTTAGAGATTTATCACAAAGGAAAAACATTTGGCCAGTTTCTGATGATACACATACACCTATCTACACATCTATCTACATGACCTATGTCACCACACAGTGGCAAAATGTAATGAAGTATTGCTGACCTGTCATGGTCTTACCTTCTTGCTGTTCTCCTTCGTTTGACATGTGCTGGCGGCCATCTTGGTTTCTGGGTTTCTTGTAGCCTCCCACCCTGCGGCTCCTCCTTCCCTCTGGGAGGAGCTGGATGCCTAGCTCATATATATAGGAGGTCTGTGGCTTCAGTTCCCTGCTTGGTCCTCCTGTGTTCACATGCTTCTAAGACTGCTGCTGCTTCTGGTTCCTGTTCCTGGCTTCGTCTGACTACCCTGCTGGTTCCTGATCCTGGCTTCGTCTGACTACCCTGCTGGTTCCTGATCCTGGCTTCGTCTGACTACCCTGCTGGTTCCTGACCCCTGGCTTCGCAAAAGACTCTGCATCGGTTTCGCCATCCGTTTGGACTTTTGCTTTATAGCTTGTTTTTCAATAAAAGCTTTCTTATTTTCACTTATCTGTTGTTGTACGTCTGGTTCATGGTTCCGTGACATTAGGACCAAGCCATGAATTCTGACGGTACAGGGCCATCCTCGCTACCCACGCTGGTTGCCAGACTTGATCAGCAGGATCACCTGTTGGGTCGGTTCGCCGTGGCGTTGCAAACCCTGCTTGAACGCACGGTACCACAGGCCATGAATTCTGACGGTACAGGGCCATCCTTACTACCCTCGCTGGTTGCCAGACTTGATCAGCAGGATCACCTGTTGGGTCAGTTCGCCGTGGCGTTGCAAACCCTGCTTGAACGCACGGCTCATTTCGCTCCCGTTGCCGATGGGTCGGTTGTCGCTCCCGGGCCCGCTCCTACTGCCGCTCCGGTTGTTGCGCCAGAGTCTACCCCGACACCTGTTGTTGCGCCTGCGGTGTTTCGGGGTATGTCCGGTTCTGCCCCCCTTCCACAGCGCTTTGGGGGAGAGCCAACTCAGTGCCGAGGTTTCCTTAACCAGGTGGGCATTTATTTCGAGTTGCTGCCACATGCCTTTCCTACTGAGAGATCAAAGGTGGGTTTCTTAATCTCGCTGCTCTCGGACAAGGCCTTGGCCTGGGCCAGCCCTTTATGGGAGAACAACAATCCGGTGGTCGCCGAGTTTTCCGGTTTTGTTGCTTCTCTTCGGAAGGTATTCGATGTGCCGGCTCGTGCTGCCTCTGCTGCGAAGCTCCTTATGTCCATCAGACAGGGTTCACGATCCGTAGCTGAATACGCCATTGAGTTTCGTACCCTGGCAGCAGAGGTGGGCTGGAATAATGAGGCTCTGGTCGCTGCTTTCTCTCATGGTCTCTCGGATGCCTTGAAGGATGAGGTTGCAGCTAAGGACCTACCAGTGGAGCTCGAGTCTCTTATTTCTTTCCTGATTTTGATTGACACCAGACTCAGGGAGAGACCTTCCTTTAAGGAGAGTCTGCGGAGGCCTCCTAACAGATTGGCGCCTACCTTTGTTGTCCCACCCGTGCCTCCCTCTCCTCCCACGCCTCCTGGTGATGACTTGTCTGCGGGTGAACCCATGCAGCTGGGGTTTGCTCGCCTGTCCGAGGGGGAGAGGGTACTCCGGAGACGCGAGGGCCGATGCATGTACTGTGGTCTCGGTGGGCATTTTCGGTTGGCATGTCCGAACCGTCCGGGAAACGCTCGCACCTGAGATCCTGTCGGGGGCAGATCTTGAGTGGAGTCTCCTCGTCCCCGGTTTCCCGTGTTGACAAACCACTGATCACTGTTGTCCTCTCCTGGGTCGGGGGCTCGGTGACGACCCAGGCGTTGGTGGACTCTGGTGCTGGTGGTTTGTTCATTGATAGTGTGTTCGCTGCCGCCAATTCCATTCCTCTGCAGGCTCGAGGTTCTCCTCTGGCTCTTGAGGCGATAGACGGCAGACCCCTTCTGCTGCCACACATGACTCATGAGACCCTTCCAGTGGGGTTAGCCATTGGTGCCGTCCACAGAGAGTCGGTCTGCTTCCAGGTTATTTCATCTCCACACTACTCGGTGGTCTTGGGGTACCCCTGGCTCCAGAAGCATAATCCGATTTTCGATTGGAGATCGGCCGAGATCCTCTCGTGGTCACCGCAGTGTGGGGCTAGTTGCATCCATGGGCCTGTCAAGTTGCTGTGTACTTCCTCGGACTCTCTGTTGCCCCCTGAATACGAGGAGTACCGGGATGTATTCGATAAGGTGCGCGCGGTTGCCCTACCTCCGCACCGCCCATACGATTGTGCCATCGAGTTACAATCTGGTGCCGTTCCTCCGCGTGGCAAAGTCTATCCACTGTCGGTAGCGGAGAATGAGGCCATGGAGGAGTACGTGAGGGAGGCGCTTTCACGCGGACACATTCGCAAATCCTCGTCCCCGGCAGGGGCTGGATTTTTCTTTGTGAAAAAGAAGGGCGGTGAGTTGAGGCCTTGCATCGATTACAGGGGTCTCAATCGCATCACGATCAAGAACGCTTACCCGATACCCTTGATTTCCGAGCTGTTCGATCGCCTTAAAGGGGCCACGGTCTTTACCAAACTCGACCTGAGGGCGGCATATAACCTCGTAAGGATCAAGGCGGGCGATGAGTGGAAGACCGCGTTTAACACCAGGACCGGTCATTATGAATCCTTGGTTATGCCCTTTGGGCTGTGCAATGCGCCCGCAGTCTTTCAGGAATTCATCAACGATGTTTTCCGTGACCTGTTGCAGCAGTGTGTGGTGGTCTATTTGGATGACATCTTGGTATATTCTGAGTCCATGGAGACCCACATTCTGGATGTCAAACGAGTGTTGCAACGGTTACGAGAGAACAAGCTGTTCGGTAAGCTTGAGAAATGCGAATTTCACCGATCCCAGGTAACCTATTTAGGTTACATCATTTCCGCTGAGGGGTTCTCCATGGATCCTGAGAAGGTTTCGGCTGTCTTACAGTGGCCCCAGCCCAGTGGTCTTCGCTCCCTGCAGCGCTTTTTGGGCTTCGCCAATTATTATCGGAAGTTCATCAGGGACTTTTCCATGCTAGCCAAGCCTCTCACGGATCTGACCAGGAAGGGCAGTAATTCCCAGGTCTGGCCGCCCGAGGCCATCCGAGCTTTTGGGGCTCTAAAGTCCGCCTTTGTGTCAGCTCCGATTCTGTCGCATCCCAACCCTGGGTTGCCCTTTGTCCTCGAGGTGGACGCGTTTGAGACGGGAGTAGGCGCCCTTCTGTCTCAGCGTAGAACACCAGAGGGTCCTCTGCTTCCTTGTGGGTTTTACTCCCGGAAACTGTCTTCCGCGGAGTGCAACTACCAGATTGGTGACAGGGAGTTATTGGCCATCGTGCAGGCTCTTAAAGAATGGAGGCACTTGCTCGAGGGTTCGGTGGTTCCGGTCCTCATCCTGATGGACCACAAGAATCTGACCTACCTCTCTGAGGCCAAGAGATTGACACCACGTCAGGCCAGATGGGCTCTGTTCTTGTCACGTTTTAATTACGTGGTCTCCTACCTACCCGGTTCCAAGAACATCAGGGCGGATGCCTTATCACGGCAGTACTCCGACCTGTCCAGGGAGGAGTCGATTCCGACTTCGGTCATACCTCCGAATCAGATCCTGGCCGCCATTCGCACCAGCCTGACCTCTCCCCTGGGTGAGCAGATTTTGGCGGCTCAATCTGGTGCTCCCTCTGGGAGACCCAACGGCAGATGTTTTGTGCCTGAGGAGTTGCGCACTCGGTTGTTGCGAACCTACCATAACTCCAAGACCGCGGGGCATCCTGGAAAGAATCAGCTGTCCTGGGCTGTTTCACGTCTGTTCTGGTGGCCTTCCCTACGTTCCGACATCGCCGCATATGTAGCGGCATGCTCCGTTTGTGCCCAGAGTAAGTCTCCTCGGCACCTTCCGTTGGGCCTTCTGCAACCCTTAGCCATCGGGGAGCGCCCATGGTCACACCTGGGGATGGATTTCATTGTGGACCTCCCTGCATCCCGAGGCCATACGGTCATTCTCATGATTGTGGATCGGTTTTCCAAAATGTGCCACTGTGTTCCTCTCAAGAAGTTACCCTCTGCACAGGAGTTGGCCACGATTTTTGCCAGGGAGGTCTTCCGGTTGCACGGTTTGCCCAAGGAGATTGTGTCGGATCGGGGGAGTCAGTTTGTGTCCAGGTTCTGGCGCGCCTTTTGCTCCCAGTTGGGGATTCATCTCTCCTTCTCCTCGGCCTACCACCCTCAGTCCAATGGGGCCGCAGAACGATCCAATCAGGCCTTGGAGCAATTCCTTCGTTGCTATGTCTCCGATCACCAAGACAATTGGGTTGACCTCCTGCCTTGGGCTGAGTTTGCCAGGAACACGGCGGTGAACTCTTCCTCTGGGACGTCTCCCTTCATGGCCAACTATGGGTTCCAACCTGCCGTGTTACCGGAGGTATTCTCTCCCCAGGATATTCCGGCTGTGGAGGATCACCTTTCCGTCCTACGTGCTTCTTGGGTACAGATCCAGAGGTCCCTTGAGGTCTCTGCGCAGCGCCAGAGACTCCAGGCTGATCGCAGACGAGCACCTGCTCCTTCCTACCAGGCCGGAGACCGTGTATGGTTGTCCACCCGCAACCTCAACCTTCGAGTGCCCACTCCCAAGCTGGCGCCTCGCTTTGTTGGTCCCTTCCGAGTGCTTCGCAGGGTAAACCCGGTAGCCTATGCCCTTGCGCTTCCTCCTGGCATGCGGATCTCCAACGTGTTTTTTGTCTCCCTGTTGAAGCCACTGGTGTGTAATCGTTTCACTTCCTCGGTTCCTCGGCCTCGTCCGGTCCGAGTGGGCAATCGTGAGGAGTATGAGGTGAGCAATATCCTGGACTCACGCCTGGTCCGCGGTCGGGTGCAGTTTTTGGTTCATTGGCGTGGTTATGGTCCAGAGGAGCGTTCCTGGGTTCCCTCCGCAGATGTCCATGCTCCTGCCTTGCTCCGAGCCTTCCACGCACGCTTCCCTCAGAAACCGTTCTTTACTCCGTGGAGGAGGGGCCCTTGAGGGGGAGGTACTGTCATGGTCTTACCTTCTTGCTGTTCTCCTTCGTTTGACATGTGCTGGCGGCCATCTTGGTTTCTGGGTTTCTTGTAGCCTCCCACCCTGCGGCTCCTCCTTCCCTCTGGGAGGAGCTGGATGCCTAGCTCATATATATAGGAGGTCTGTGGCTTCAGTTCCCTGCTTGGTCCTCCTGTGTTCACATGCTTCTAAGACTGCTGCTGCTTCTGGTTCCTGTTCCTGGCTTCGTCTGACTACCCTGCTGGTTCCTGATCCTGGCTTCGTCTGACTACCCTGCTGGTTCCTGATCCTGGCTTCGTCTGACTACCCTGCTGGTTCCTGACCCCTGGCTTCGCAAAAGACTCTGCATCGGTTTCGCCATCCGTTTGGACTTTTGCTTTATAGCTTGTTTTTCAATAAAAGCTTTCTTATTTTCACTTATCTGTTGTTGTACGTCTGGTTCATGGTTCCGTGACATGACCTCAACATGGGGGTTGCATTGGGGAAAGGGGGCTCTAAACACCCACCTCAAAATATCTTGTCCCCATGTTGATGGGGACAAGGGCCTTTTCCACACCCTGGCCAGTGTTTGGGGGGGGGGGGCTATGGGCAGGGGGATTTTCAGAATTGTAAATCCCCCTTTAAAAGTTGTCACCCATATCCTGCCCCTACCCACCCCCCATGTGAATGAGAATGGGCTAAACTGTGCCCCTACTAACTCCCCTCCAAAATGTTGGCCCAAAAGCCAAAGACAAACCCACATTTGAGCAAAGCAATTTTTAGGAAGCAAATTTCAAAAACACATAAACACTTGCCAGAAATGTCAATCCATAGTCAATCACAATGGCCGCCAGCACAGAAAAAAGGATACCCAAAACATAAGCTCCACCCGCAGCAAAGGCTAATCACCAATGTGCTGCTCCTCTGTATGGCAGTTGTTAAATAGGTGAGTGGCGGGGCCAAACGGCGATGTCACCTGGTGGCCCCGCCCCCTTGTCACATTACCAACCAGTGCATTTTTGTTTTGGGCTGGTGGGGCGACAGGCCTCCTAATTGACAATGGATCTCCATGGTGGAAAATGATGTCTCCTAATGTAACTTAAAGAAAGGACTTTTCCCAAACTGATTGTGTAATGACCTTTGTTTTATGTCAAAAATATTCGGTGCTCAACACAACCCATACTCATTCTCAGAGGGGTAGGATCTGGGGGAAGACTTGTTAAAGGAGACATGTAGACATCAATAAGACTTCTGGCCAAAGAGCCGCCATAACCACTGGCCTGGGTTCTGTGGAAGAGGCCCATGTCCCTATCAACATGGGGCCAAGGTGCTTTTAGGTAGTGATGGCAGGTCTGCTAGGGATTTGGTGGGGGCCCCCATGACGTGGATATATGATTCCTTTTTGCATGTTATTTTTTCTTAAAAGCCATACAAGCACCAAAGGTCCCCGTATTCATTGGTGTGTGTGTGTGTGGGGGGGGGGGGGGGGTCTTTTTTTTAGTTTGCAATTGTCACGAAAAAGCCACCATTCAAAATTGGGACAATCTTTCCATACGTGATTTGGGAGGACGCATGGTCTAGATACAGTACAGATGCACCACTTTACAAGCCGACTAAGGCAAACCCCCAGGCACTATACAGTATTTATTTGAAATGCTTGCTTTTCTTGGTTCACGTTAAACATCCTTAACCCCTTGGGGTAGGCTACCAATGGCACTTTTAGGTATTTGCTAGGTTTGGCACCTCATCCCTTTAAAACTATACACATTACACAGGTTCTGTGGCGGATTAAAGTGTTAATGAAACTCACTTGATGCCTTATCTGCAATACTTTTGCCTCAGAACCGGTGTAATTCATATGTGTTGGGATTTAAGGGGATGAGGTGACCAGTTTAAGATTTTCTCTTCTGGGAGGCGGGGCTTATGGCCATGTGACCACCATAATAGGCAGTCACATGATCGACAAAGTCCCAAATTACAAGTAGTGAGCAGGAACTTGCACATGTTCTGCCTTCTAAGACCGCCTCCCACGCCTCGGACAGCCTTCTGTGCAGCCAGCTGCAGTCCGGTCACGGTGCTCAGTGCTCACAGTGCCAGCCAGCCACCCACCCACAGGCCCTGGCCTCAGCCACCCACCACACCACAGGGTGCCAGCCTGCCACAGCAGGGTGCCAGCTGCCAGCCATCCGACCCACAACAGAACAGGGTGCCAGGCCAGCATCCAGCCACCCACCCCACAACAGGGTGCCAGCAGCCAGCCACCCCACAACAGGGTTCCAGCAAGCCAGCCACCCAGACAACAATAGGCCAGCCAACCGATACCACACAGTGTTCCAGCAAGCCAGCCACCCACCACAGTGTTCCAGCAAGCCAGCCACTCACAACAGGGTGACACCAAGCCAGCCACCCACCACAGTGTTCTAGCCAGCCAGCCAGCCAGCCACACAGTGTTCCAGCAAGCCAGCCACCCACCCACCATAGTGTTCCAGCAAGCCAGCCACCCACAACAGGGTGACAACCTGCCAGCCACCCACCACAGTGTTCCAGCAAGCCAGCCACCCACAAAAGGGTGACCCCTAGCCAGCCACCCACCACAGTGTTCCAGCAAGCAAGCCACCCACAACAGGGTGCCAGCAAGCCACCCACACTGCCAGGCGTCAGCCACGACCCACAACAGGGTGACAGCAGCCAGCCACCCCACAACATGGTGCCAGCAAGCAACCCACACTGCCAGGCATCAGCCATGGACCCACAACAGGGTGCCAGCCAGGCACCCAAACAGCCAGGCGTCTGCCACGGACCCACAACAGGGTGACAGCAGCTAGCCACCCCACAACAGGGTGCCAGCAAGCCACCCCCACTGCCAGGCATCAGCCACCAACCCAAAACAGGGTGCCAGCCAGCCACCCAAACTGCCAGGCGTCAGCCACCGACCAGCAACAGGGAGACAGCAGCCAGCCACCCAACAACAGGGTGCCAGCAAGCCCCCCACACTGCCAGGCGTCAGCCACCGACCCAAAACAGGGTGCCAGCAAGCCACCCACACTGCCAGGAGTCAGCCACCGACCAACCCACAACAGGGTGCCAGCAAGCCACCCACAGCAGGGCAGGGTGCCAGGCCAGCAGCCAGACAGCCACTTTTTAACTTCATTGTCTCTTTCAAATTGAAATGGAGATGCATGAGGACAGAAAAAGTAAAAGTGTGGTCTGGGACTATTTCTCGTGTCAACCATCTCCAGGAAAAGCAGCAGTGTGCAACACATGCACAAACAATATAAGCATGGGATCAGTAACTGCAAAAAACAAAAATACGTCAAATCTTTGGGCCCATCTAAGAGTTCATCATAATCAATTATATCATGCAGCACAGAAAAAAACAAAATGAATATCAATGTGATTTTGAAATACCTCCTCTACTATCCCAGGCAACAATAACAGATATGTTTATGAAAAAAAAACAGGTGTCACTGTCTAGATTCAGATGGAAGATCCCAACTGCTGGACAGAGTAATGACAGAGATGATTGTCACTGATAACCAGCCATTTACAATGGTGTCTGACTCAGGATTTAGGCGGTTGATGTCCATACTTGAGCCAAGCTACACACTGAAGAGTGAGTAGTATTATCGAACCGAAATGGTAGGAAAGATTCACCAAAAGGTCATTAAAAAAGTAAAGGCTATGCTGCAACCAGAGAATGCTGGCAACTCACTCTCATTCACGACGGACTGCTGGTCACAAACAGAGTCAGAGTCACTAATGATTCTTACATGCCACTTCATTGACAGCGGATGGACAAAAAGGCAATTGGTGTTGAATACAAAAGTGATGCAAGGATCCCACACTGAGTACAGTAGAGAAATGTTTCTAGGCATGCTTGAAGAATTGGGAATCAACAAAGACCGAGTGATGCTTGTGCAACTTCGAGACAGTGAAGCAAACATGCGAAAAGGAATGAGGCTTGCTGATATGGCATACCTCAGTCTCATGGCATACAACACCCTCCAACTTTCAAATGATGGTCTGTTAAGCCAAAGAGCTTTGATTGATATATGTTTTGAGAAGCATGAAGAGATTAAAAATGTTGTGCTTGCAAGTCTTTTGAATCCTTAATACAAGAACCATACTTTCTCTTCTGATGATGTATTGGCTAAGGCGAAACAATGGCTGACAGAAGATATTCAACAGGAGGTGCAGGAGGTTCCTGCTGAAAAGACAAGTCCAGAACACAATTTTTATGAAGAGCAGCACGCAGCAAAAACAGGAAAATGTCCCGAAATAAGTCAATGAACAGAAGAGAATCTTCTTCATCCTCTTTGAATATATCAGGACATTTTCTGTGTTTTTTTGGGGCCTCATGCGAAGGATTCAATTTCTTCTGAATCTGCATTTTTTGAGCCTGGATGATGAACTTCATCTCTATTTGAAAGAAGCAGTGATTGACAGAAGAATTGATCCTCTTCAGTGGTGGAAAGAAAATGAGGCACGCTACAAAAGACTTGCTTCCCATGCTAGAAGATACCTCTCTCTCTCTGCTTCTCTGTCCTCCACTTCTCCTGAGCATGTTTATGAAGTGGCAGCATTGTATGAACAAAACAGGAGACCTTTAACAGGTGACCATGGACATGCTGAAATGATCTGCTTTCTGCATTATAATATGGCTCTACTTAACTAAATGGAGTATTGAAAACCGTAGTGTCCACTCCAATCCACTATCTAGCTTTTTTATAGCAGTTTTGCACTGACTGCTGTAGTTTCAGTGAGTGCCCAACTTCAAAGAGTCCAATCCAATCCAATGTCTAGCTCTTGCCAAGCTTTTTTTTTTTCTAGCTGTTTTGCACTGACTGCTGCAGTTGCAGTGAGTGCCCTACTGCAGAGGTAGTCCACTGAGTGACTCCAATCCAATCCACTGTCTAGTAGAGATGTCCCGAACTATTCGCCGGCGAACAGTTCCAGGCGAACATCGCTTTTGCCTCGCCTCGGCGGGCGAACATATGCGATGTTCGGTCCGCCCCCTATACATCATCATTAAGCAAACTTTCATTTAATTTTTCCTCTGTAATATAATTGCAGTTGCCTGCCAGTGAATGTCAGGTCCACAGACTGTCTTGTGCCCACTGCCCACCACTCATATAGGGTGGCACAGCACCTTGCAGATAAAAAATTAATTTAATTTTTTCTATAATAAAAAATAAAATTCATCCAGAAAAAACAGGAACTGGCTTTTTCATTCGAATTTCAGTAGCGCAGGGATGGTGATAACCTCTTACCAAATACATAGGATGATAACATATACCAAAATATATGAATCAGATGTGATAAATATAAGCATAACATCATAAATACATAAAAGCATGAAATCACATTAATAGGAGTCCATAAAGTCCATAGGTATAAAGTGCATAGAGCAATGAAAGTGCAAACATGAAGGATCACAGGTGCGACTTATGGGGACCACCCTTGCTTGCCACCACCACACAGTGCCAGGAGAAGTATCTGAAATTCAGACTCACTATAAATTTACCAGGAAATCTTCCAGAGGAGTCTTTGCAGCACAAATCAGAGATCTGGAGGAAACCTGATTTTACTATATGCTGTTGTTGGCTAGTCCATGAGAGTGGTTAGGCATAGGCGTCTGGTGAGTATGAATTTCAGATACTTCTCCCAGCACTGTGTGGTGGTGGCAAGCAAGGGTGGTTGGTAAGAGGTTATCACCATCCCTGCTCTACTGAAATTCGAATGAAAAAGCCAGTTCCTGTTTTTTCTGGATGAATTTAAATTTTTTATTATATTTACTCATTTAAGTAGCAGCAATTTGTGTTATTTGTGTTATTCTGTCAGGTTTGTGTTACCTAAAGCGCAGTGGGTTACAACATCGTCTATTAATTTAGTACAAGTAGTGATATTTATATATTTAATTTTTCCTCTGTAATATAATTGCAGTTGCCTGCCAGTAAGTGTCAGGCCCACAGACTGTACTGTGCCCACTGCCCACCACTCATATAGGGTGGCACAGCACCTTGCAGATAAAAAATTAATTAAATTTTACCTCTGTAATATAATTGCAGTTGCCTGCCAGTGAGTGTCAGGCCCACAAAACGTACTGTGCCCACTGTCCACCACTCATATAGGGTGGCACAGCACCTTGCAGATAAAAAAAGTAATTTAATTTTTCCTCTGTAATATAATTGCAGTTGCCTGCCAGTGAGTGTCAGGCCCACAGACTGTACAGTGCCCACTGCAAATGGACTGTTTGCGGTGCGTTAAACGGGGAGTTTGGTCTGTCAGAGTTTGGTCTGTCACTGTGAAGCGGGCGTAACCCTTACACTACCTGATCAATACAACATCATACCTGATCGTATTCACACACTGGATGTTTTAAAGCATGTTATTCCAAACAATTTAGGAATGTTAGGTGATTTATGCCCTTTATGGATTAAAACCTGACTCTGCGTCAACTACGTAATTTTCCATGGGAGTTTTGCCATGGCTCCCCCTCCGGCATGCCACAGTCTAGGTGTTAGTCCCCTTGAAGCACTTTTTCCATCACTATTGTGGCCAGAAAGAGTCCCTGTGGGTTTTAAAATTCACCTGCCTATTGAAGTCTATGGTGGTTCGCCCGTTCGCGAACATATGCGGAAGTTCGCGTTCGCCGTTCGCGAACATAAAATTTTAGTGAGTGCCCTACTGCAAAGAGAACAATCCAATCCAATGTCTAGCTGTTGTCTAGCTTTTTTTCTAGCAGTTTTGCACTGACTGCTGCAGTTGCAATGAGTTCCCTACTGAAGAGGTAGTCCACTTAGTGACTCCAATCCACTGTCTAGCTGTTGCCCAGCTTTTGTTCAAGCAGTTTTGCACTGACTGCTGTAGTTGCAGTGAGTGCCCTACTGCAGAGGTAGTCCACTGACTTCAGTCCAATCCTCTGTGTAGCTGTTGCCTAGCTTTTTTTCTAGCAGTTTTACACTGACTGCAGTAGTTGCAGTGAGTGCCCTACTGCAAAGAGTCCAATCCAATCCAATGTCTAGCTGTTGCCTAGCTTTTTTTCTAGCAGTTTTGCCCTGACTGCTGCAGTTGCAGTGAGTGCCCTACTGTAGAGGTAGTCCACTGAGTGACTCCAATCCATTGTCTAGCTGTTTTCTAACTTTTTTTCTAGCAGTTTTGCACTGACTGCTGTAGTTGCAGTGAGTGCCCTACTGCAAAGATAACAATCCAATCCAATGTCTAGCTGTTGTCTAGCTTTTTTTCTAGCAGTTTTGCACTGACTGGTGCAGTTGCAATGAGTTCCCTACTGAAGAGGTAGTCCACTTAGTGACTCCAATCCAATCCACTGTCTAGCTGTTGCCTAGCTTTTGTTCAAGTAGTTTTGCACTGACTGCTGTAGTTGCAGTGAGTGCCCTACTGCAGAGGTAGTCTACTGACTTCAGTCCAATCCTCTGTGTAGATGTTGCCTAGCTTTTTTTTCTAGCAGTTTTGCACTGACTGCAGTAGTTGCAGTGAGTGCCCTACTGCAAAGAGTCCAATCCAATCCAATGTCTAGCTGTTGCCTAGCTTTCTTTCTAGCAGTTTTGCCCTGACTGCTGCAGTTGCAGTGAGTGCCCTACTGCAGAGGTAGTCCACTGAGTGACTCCAATCCAATCCACTGTCTAGCTGTTTTCTAACTTTTTTTCTAGCAGTTTTGCACTGACTGCTGTAGTTGCAGTGAGTGCCCTACTGCAAAGAGACCAATCCAATGTCTAGCTGTTGTCTAGCTTTTTTTCTAGCAGTTTTGCACTGACTGCAGTAGTTGCAGTGAGTGCCCTACTGTAAAGAGTCTAATCCTATCCAATGTCTAGCTGTGGCCTAGCTTTTTTTTCTAGCAGTTTTGCACTGACTGCTGCAGTTGCAGTGAGTGCCCTACTGCAAAGAGTCCAATCCAATCCAATGTCTAGCTGTTGCCTAGCTTTTTTTCTAGCAGTTTTGCACTGACTGCTGTAGTTGCAGTGAGTTCCCTACTGCAGAGGCAGTCCACTGACTCCAGTCCAATCCACTGCCTAGCTGTTGTCTAGTCTAGCTTTTTTTTTCTAGCAGTTTTGCACTGACTGCACTGCAGTAGTGAATTATTGCAGTGAGTGAGTGCAGTACTGCAGCAGTTTATTTATCCATTAATGCACAATCAGATGATGTGAAACTGATGTCCCTGCAAGTGCACTTTTCCTATCAGTTTTCATGCAGTTAAGGTGTGAAGAATGTTTAAAATGTTATTAAATAAAGATTAACATGTTTATTAACAGTTAGTTTTTTGTCGAAATTTGTGTTTATTTTGCAAAATTTCAAATGTGTGAAAATATCAGCTAATATCGGCCGATACTGATATGCGACTGGCAATATATCAATATCGTCAACGAAAAACCGATATCGGTCGATCACTAATATATATATATCATATTTCCTGGAACATGTTCACATGCAGGAAGCTAATGTACCTAAAAAACGGAAGTGACATGTGTGCACAAGTGGAAGTGAATTTGTGGTCAGGATCGATAAAATACATTCTCCTCCCCCCCAGCCCAGGATACAAGACCCCTCCCACACTTACTTTGCATATCAATGCCAGCTCTTCGCGTGTGAACAGGGATCGAGCCATCGTTCTCCATCTCCAGTTCACACCGAGCAGCAGTACACTCTTTTGGGAACATGTGCACCCAATTTCCTTGCATTTTCTGTCCATGATGGCAATGCGCATGCGTGAATTCTCGCAAACACCAACATGCCATCGCAAAACTTTGTTTTTAAGGGATCTTTATGTATTTGAAAAATGGTGTTTAGAGACAAATAAGATGTAGTTGACATCTTTCATATTTTACCTAGGCCAGTGATGGTAAACCTTGGCCTCCTAGATGTTTTGGCACTACATTTCCCATGATGCTAATGCACTCTGCAGTGTAGGTGAGCATCATGGGAAATTTTGATAAAGAACATCAGTTGCCAAGGTTCACTATGACTGACTTAGGCAAACTAATAAGGTGAGTGAGCCATGCATGAACACAGCACTGTAGCAGTTTTTTTCTTGGGGGGGGGGGGGGTTGTCAGAAAATCTTTGCAATTATCCCCCACCCCCCATATTACATTGTGGCTACTTGCTTAAAATTACTTATGTGCCAAAGAAAATGAGTAGGTATGCAATTAGATTGGAGAACACTTCGAAGAGGTGCAAATTGTTTCCACCTCTCAAACATTTATTTTTAGTCAGTAAAACATAATGCAAGAAAAAAAACTATTTATTAGAATAGTCATATCCACATTTGGCCAAAAAAAACAAAAGGCATTTATGAAACAGTATTTTACAATATGGTTAGAAGGGTCCTATTTCAAAGAGTTTACAATCTACAAGAGTAAGACACATAATTGCACACACCTTAACATTAACATTATAAAATAGGAATAAAAATAATGCTAAGTAATTGCACATTTTGTCAAAACATAAAGTTTAAGAGCAAGCTGAAGCAACACAGACCAAATGAATACAAAATTCAAAAAGGTATCAATGGAAACACATACACATACATTTCTTAGCAGGAAGGGTTAGCAGGATGCTTCCTTTCCATCTAAACCATAACATTAACAAGATGAACATTAGGAATTGTACAGGTCTAACGTGTGGTTTACAAGGAACTAGAAAACGATATGGCTCCACAGAGGCTCACAAACAACCACATATTCAGATTTGGCAAAGACACACAGCAAACAAATGAAACCACAGCCTTAGGGGTGTGGGTCAGTCTATGCACGCTATCTCTATCCACCCCCCAAAAATAAAACCACAATCCCTAACAAATTATTATTATATTTTTTTTTTATAATTATAACTGAAACGGTACATACATTATTGTTTCTCCACAAAACTTAATTTAGTACCACTTCCTTCATCATTTTAATTCTTTACATACAAAAAAACACACAAGCACTAATCACACATTCCTTAACCTCCCTGGCGGAATGATTATGTCAGGAATTATGTACCAAAAGCGGTACAATTTTTTGCATGGAAATTTGGCGTTATGTATTATAGGCCTACAATTCTTAGTAATTACTGACTTAAACCTGACCAAAACAAGACTCTAGTAGACATCCCAGATGTGATAAATTTGAAACACAAACACATGAATTATAATCTAATCAATAATATAATTTCATTCAATAATGCAGTGAAAAATAATGAAATTTGTCAAAGAAAGAAATTCAATACACATCCTGAGTGTGAAACAGTTTGAAGCATGGAACTAGACAAAGTCCGACGTTGCAATCAGGACAATAGTACCTTGTTTCCTTTCAGACTTTTTTCCATTGCCATCCTTATTGGAACAGCAAACGACGCACATCCTGGTAGGCGCTAACTTTCTTGCGGTTGGCGGTACGAAGTCTACAAAATGACGGCCTGTCAGTCGTTCTGGATTGCCAATGTCAACAGCGCGTCATCCGGGTCTGTTTGCAGATACTGATGGCGTCGGGTGGTTGCCAAAAATCTGCTCAGCCACCTTCCAGATAAAGTCAGAATGAACAATAGGTATGTTAGTGTTTGCTTTATAAAGGATATAGGCGTTCCAAAGGCATTGTTCAAGGAGATGCCTGAAAATCTTTTTGTAATACTTTTTCTGTTGCTTCCGCATCGCCGGGTAAAATGTCATTGCCTGATCGGCTCGGTCGACACCTCCCATTGTGTGATTATAGTCGATCACGACTTGCGGCTTCAGAAAATCATTTCCGTGTTTTGTGCGGACCATGGCAGTGGAGGTGCTGTGCACGGTGCTCATGAGACACACGTCCTTTTTTCTCGCCACCGCTTTGCCATCATTTTACCCTTTTGAAAGGCAACCATCTCTTTTTTTAGTTTTTTCCTGCCAAACATTGATGGCATGTCACGCCGGTTTGGCCTAACAGTACCATACTCATCAGTTTTGTTTAGGAGCAAAACCTCATAAAGTTCCGGAGAGGTGTAAAAATTGTCCATTGTCAAGCAATATCCCTGGTTCAGCAATGGGTCCAGCAGTGAAAGGACAGATGATGTGGCCATCCCATAGCCGCTGTACCTGGAATTGAACTTGGTACCTTTACCGGTGTAAATGACCGCATTCCAGATATATCCGGTGGATGATTCACAGAGCATATAAAATTTGATGCCAAACCGCGCTCTTTTGTATGCAATAAATTGTATCCAGCTTAGGCGTCCCTTGTAGGCCATCAGACTTTCGAGAGAGAGAGAGAGAGAGAGAGAGAGAGAGAGAGAGAGAGCAAGTGAGAAGAATATCTGTTGCTAAAACATGAAAACATTGCAATTTACTAACATTGTTGAACATAAAAAAGAAAAAGAAGCAAAATAAAAAAGCCAGCAAACACAATTGTCTTTATTAATTAGACAATTCATACCACAATTAAAATATATACATCTGTGTCAATAACAGAGTTGTAGAATTTGAATGAATGGATGACACTTGCTTTTCTTATACACTTGCGCCTATTTTTTTGCACACTTAATCGCATAGGCGAACTTTCTAATTCACTATAACGGCAGCTTACGATTTCCCAGGTGTAGGTTGAGAACTATTTTTTAGGTTTGAGCATGCGCACATGTGCTGCTTCATAGTCGTAGGCTGTGGGACATTTTTTTTACTTTTCACACTTTTCTAGATATATATTTTTCCACATCATTTTTTGAAAAAGTTTCAAAGCAGAACATGTCCAAACATTGTACCCCATTTTTCAGAACCATGCTATCATGCTCAAAACATTATTTCCAGGAAAATAGTGGTACTTTTTTCATGACTACTTTTTACACCCTCACTGCCGTACATTTTCTTTAGTGAATTTGCATTTGCGGTTACGCTTTCCTGATCGTTATAGTGAATTTTGTTATGCATTGTATTTACGGCAAGTTCTCTGTAAATTTCAAAAGAACGCCGATACGCCGACGTAGCGTTATAGTGAATTAGGCCCACTGTTGTAAAGGTTAAGGAACCTCAATCAGGTTCAAAATAGATTTCTTGCTGCTGGATCTGATTAAATAGGTGATTAGAGTGCATGCACAAGGATATCATAGACTGACACACATTGTTCAGGTAAATGATACTACTTTTATTTCTAATGGACAGTATATTATATAGTTAGTAGGCGGTGTCATATGTTAGTACGTCATAAGCATAATATTAGCATAATACTGATTATTTGCAGCTTTCTGATTAGTCAGGTCCGTTATAAGGTGGTCCCTTTCGAGTTCATGAATGTTATCTTCTTTTGAAGGCACTGTGCCAAGGCTCCATCTTTCTTTTCACGTTCCATCTCGGTGGGTGGGGGCGAGTAGGTATCTAGTAACGGCCATTTTGAGTAAGGACGACAGAGGAAAAATATATATACATGTAGAGAAGAATACACATAGAAAAATAGACATTTTGCTTAATTCACAAGTGTTCATCACATTCCTTCACAAGCCCCCCTAAAATGGCTATTTTTCTTCTGTCCCTCATACTAAAGTGCCTACTCACCTGGCCCAAACTCCTCCGGACCTTTTTTAGGGCTGTACATAGAGAAGAGCAGTAACTAGTTCACTACCACCCTCGATACAGCCTGGAGAGGGCAGTCAGGTGCTATCTATCCCTATAACCCTATAGAACTGTGAAATTATGAACAGGGAGTGACTGTAGAGGGGTAAAGGGTTTGTCCTCTTCCATCATAAGGTGGTCTTCTTCTTCTTGGTGGAGAAATGTAGGTGTGCTATTGTCTACAGCTTTGCTCATTAGCTTCTTTACAAATGTTTGAATACAGCATACAATCAGGGCTAAAAGAACTAGGATTATCAGTATTGTTACTCCTATCTGGGCGAGCGCCTTCTGCCACCCACTCATCCAGCTAAAATATTGATCCCAAGGGTCTGTAATACCTGAGTTCTTCTTCAACTCAAATGACAGATCTTCCAATTTCTTGATAGCTAGAGTAACCTTACCATTTGGACCAGTGTTATCAGGAAGGTTATTATGGGGAGCAAAGACTCAAAACCAGCTTTTACCTGATCCCTAGCTTGGAATTCATCTGGGACCCCCCTTGGGACCCCTATGGCATCTATGTACACATGAGGATCAAAGCTTCCAGAGGGAGCTGTTTGCTTCCTCCTGTGGTGGTTGGGTGCTGAGTCAGTGTATTTATCAGGGGTATTATACTACAAAGATCAAAATAAATAAATAAATAAATAAACGTAACCACTTATGTGCTGGATGAATTGTACCAAAATGTAACAACACCATTTGTCTTAGTGATGGCCGCCTGTTGAGTACCTGTTTTGGTGATGATCCCCTGCTGAGCTTTTATCAAACTTATTTGCTTAATTCACAAGTGTTCATCACATTCCTTCACACGTCTCAAGGCCTTGGGAAATAATTCACTGAAAAAGCTCATAAGATGTCACTCGTCCTGGCAGACAAGGAGTCCCTGTAGATCTGGCGATCAACCAATCAAAATGCTCGACCACGGGGGCTGGATGGACCATGCCCACGCCCCAACACTCTAGAGATCTCAGCTCGGTGATGAAAAGGAGAAGCTAATAGTGCATTACCTCTTGTATAAAAAATATGTTTATTTAAAAGTTGCACTTACATTAAAAATCTTGACACAAACAGCATATCAAGAGAGCACGGCCGCCTGCAGTGCGGTCTGTGCGTGGTAATGTCACAGCTGGTTCCGTCCGACACATTTTCCCTCAATAGGCGTCAACTGGGACTGGAGTACAGTACGTTCAGTCTATTTATGACATTGAGGAGAAAGACTTCCGGTGACATACAAAGGAACTCTGGACTACGGGAAAATGACCACTTCCGTTTCAGTTTCCTATCTCACTCGTGGAAACATGAACCCCGATTGAAAAAAAGGGGGGCAAGTGTTACCAAATAGTAGAATTAGCAAAGACTACAAACAAAAAAAACCCTGAAAATTGTATCATACTTACCGTAATTTTCCTTTCCTGGTGCCTATCCATGGCAGCATACCAATGATAGAGCCCAGTCTTGACTCCTCCCTCAGGAACAGTGGATAGCTTAAATTAAAGACATAGCCCCCCCCCAAACATTCTCCATAACATAGAAATTCCGAAGGGTGGGAGCGTATGCTGCCATGGATAGGCACCAGGAAAGGAAATTTACGGTAAGTATGATACAATTTTCCATTTTCCTGGTGCCTCCATGGCAGCATAACAATGATAAATAACTAGCTTACATGGTGGGTTTATTTAGGCAATGCCATGGCTGCACGAACTGGGTTTCTTCCAAACTGTACAGTTGTAAGAGCCCCTGGGTCTATTCGATATGCTTCAGAAACGTGTGATGAGAGGACCAAGGAGCCGCCCTGAAGACCGTTTCCAAGGAAACGTTTTCCCTCGCTGCCCATGACGCTGAAACTGCCCTTGTTGAGTGTGCACTCACATGAGATGGAGGGGCCATGCCTCTCAGCTTGTAGGCTTTTTGTATCAGCTTGATGCCAAAGTCCTGTTGGATGCTTCTTTTCCTTTTTTTCTGCCCCATGGAATGATGAAAAGTCTTTCAGAGGGCCTGAAAGTCAACTCCAAGTAGATTTTGAGAATCTTGGCCACAACTAGATCATGACAGGTTTCTGATTCTAAAAAGACTGGTAATGCCCATGGATCCACTAGATGATCTGGGGTAGTTACCTTAGGGGTAAACCCTCTGAGGGGGCAAAGCTCCACTCTATCCGGGAAAAAAAGATATGTGCTTGTCCCCTATCCCCAGAGAATGGAGTTCTGAGATTTTTCTTCCGGACGTAATGGCCACTAGGAAGGCTGTCTTCAGGGATAGGTCCCAAACTGAGGCTTGTTCTTTAGGTGCAAAGGGGGGCCCGGATAGAACTTCCAGAACCAAAGTGAGATCCCACTTGGGAAAAGAGCGTCTCACAGGAGGACGCAACTTCAACACTCCTTTGAGAAATGTCATGACCAATGGGTTCTCTGCCCACCTGGTGTTAGTTGCTGCCGAAATCGCTGCTACTTGAACCTTAAGGGAGCTTAGGCTAAGACCCAAGTCAAATCCAGACTGCAGAAACTCCAATAAATTGGAAGCAGAGGGGGAGATAGGGTTGAAACCCCCTTCTGCTGCATGAGTTATGAATTTGTCCCTGATCCTTCCATACAGTATATGGAATTTGTCGCCGGTTTTCTTGCATTAAGGAGGGTGGAGATGACTGCCTGGGAACAGCCTAGTGATTCGAACTGCCTCCTCTCAGCCTCCATACTCGAAGTGCCAGTCTCTGGCAGTGTATTGAATAATGCCCCCAAGTAAATCATGCTCTGTGATGGCGCCAGTTGACTTTTTTCATAGATTATCAGCCATCCTAGTTCTACCAGAGACTGTAAAAGGACGTTTCTGCGGAGGATAAGCCGGTTCGGGTCCTCTGCCAACAGAAGAATATCGTCCAGATAATGATAGACTCCCAATCCTTTTTCCTTGGGAGGGGACAGAGCTGAGATCAGCACTTTGGTAAAGACTCTGGGAGAAGTGCACAGGCCGAAAGGCAGAGCCTGGAATTGTAGGTGGACATGAATTACTGTGAATCTTAGGTACTTCTGGAAGGATGGGAGAATAGGCACATGAAGGTAGGCACCCTGAAGGTCTATTGATATTAACCAGTCTCCTGGCTGTATAGCTTGGATGATTGTGTGGAGAGACCCCATCTTGAAACTCTCGAGATGGATAAACCGGTTGAGGCCTTTTAAGTCTATGACTGGTCTCCATCCACCTGTCTTTTTCGGCACCAAGAACAGGGGGAATAGAAACCAGTGAATCGTTCCCCAGAGGGTACAGGTACCGCTGCCTGCTGGAGTTGCAGTGATGCCACATACTGGGTTAGGGCTGTTGCTGTCTGTGGGGAGACTGGTAACTCTGTTATTTTGAACGAAGTCCGAGGAGGTTGCCGGAGAAAAGTCCAGAAATGTCCGTGCTGAACTGTTGAGAGAACCCATGGGTCCTGACACTTGATGGCCCACATCTGAGAAAAAAACTTTAGCCGAGCCCCAACTGGGAGCGACTCGGCCCTCCTGATGTCAAAAGGATTTTGTCCCTTCTTTGGCCGTGGTGAGGGTCTTGTTTCTCTTGGCTCCTAAGAAGGAGGACTGTGTGCCCTTCCACGGTCTCCTATTGTCCCTAAACTGACGAGACTGCCTAAAGTCTCTGGCATTAAACTGCCTGAACCTTGACAAATAGGCTCTTGACCTCCGAGCTTTCCTATCCTGGGGAAGCAGGCCTGACTTTCCTCCGGTTACTCGGTAAATAGCTTTGTCCAACCTTTCTCCGAATAAAGACTTGCCATCGAACGGGATCTTGCACCCGCTCTGCTTAGAGGCTAGATCAGCCGTCCAGGGTTTTAACCATAAGGCCCGTTTTGCCATAACCGAGTGCAGCATCGACCAAGCTGAACAGCAGATTGTGTCTATGGCTGCCTCCCCTATAAAGTCTGCAGCCAGTTTTAGTTCTTCTAGAGCCTTAATTATGTCATTTTGTGGGACATCCTGGTGTAGAGCCGTCTCAACATTTTCTGTCCAGGATCTAATAGAATTAGAAACCAAGGTTAGAGCAATAGCAGGTTTACAGGCTGCTCCTGTGGCCAGGTAACTTTTTTAAAGGTCTAATACGCCTATCTAGGGGGTCCTTAAAAGATGTTTAATCCTCCATAGGCAAGGTAACATTTTTCGACAATCGAGCCCCTGCTTAATCGACCACCGGCATTGAATTCAGGTACTGAGAGTCAGACTCTGATAATGGGTACAATTTGTTTAGCCGTGCCAGGGACAGCTTTTTGTCTGGCTTGCTCCATACATCCTCAATAATTTCCTTAATTTCACCCATTAGAGGGAAGGTAATTTGCTTCCTCTTTAGAAAAGGAAAGTAGGATTTCTGTGGCGCTTCCGCCAATTCCTCCCAGGAAATGGCACTCTTAACCGCCTGAATGAAAGAATGTACCAGGGCAAAACTGAAGCTTGATGGATCTGAATCCTCAGAGGACTCATCTGAAGTGTCTTCCTGAGATGAGCCTCTAGCTACTTGCCCTGAACAAGGCAAAGGGTTACTGACCGCTGATGGACCTGGTATTTTGGGTCCTGTATCCTGCAGCCGAGACATTTGTGGAGCAGCTTGAGCGGGAATTGATGCGCCAACTCTGAAAGCGAATCCTTCATGGTTTGTTTTAGCAAGTCCACTACTTGCCAGCTTTCAAGATCTCGGTTTGCTGCATAGTCCCTGAAGCAGTCCTTGCAGACCAGCTTATCCGGGAGCGGAACCGCGCCACATGCCCAACATTTCTTTCTCGATTAATGAGTTTGGGGTGAGGGAGAGCGATGGTATCTCCGCGACTTTGATCTGTCCGATGACCTATGGTGCGATGAACAAGATCTGCGGTCTGGGCTGTTGTCATTGTGCCGTCTTGAAGACTTCCTAGACTTCTTTGAGGGCACAGGATTGTAACAGAAAAAAGGCCTGCCAGTCAGTGGCGCTCTCTTTTTTTTTTTAAACTTACGAAAAGATGGTCCCATACCTAGTGTTCATAGGAGGATCTTGAGTACATGAGAAACGACTCGTGGTAGCGAATGGGCAGGAGGGTCAACTGTAGAATATAAAAGGAGATAGTAATAAGGATACACCATTAAGGGATAGAGAGAGAGAGAGGAAGAGTACATGGCAGTAGAGCTAATACCGCGCATAAGGAAGAGTAAGTGGAGGCCTGCAGGTCACGGCTGACTTGACTCGGCAGCACCCAGCCCAGAGGGAAGCCATCTTTTAACTAACACAAAGGGGACGGGGAGGAAGCCATTCCCCCTCCCAACTCCACTCCCCTGTTGCACCTGTTAACCCTCTTTTTTTTTTTTTTTTTTGTGTACACATACATAGAGGAATGCATGGTTCCACCTCTTACCTGGCAATCTTACAGCTACGCCTCCCTAAAGTTTCAGAATAACTTCTTTTGTCGGGGTTCTATAAATAATAATAGTTTGTGTACCTATCCCCAGCAAGGGAAACATCTTTGTGTTTCCCACAACGAAGATGGCCGGGCGGCGCCGAAGAGGGAGGTGAAGCAGGGCGGGGTGCCAAGCAGGACAAGCCTCAAAACAAAAAACCCCAGCCAAAGGACAACAGAAATTAGAAAGGAAAAATGCAGAGACATGGGACCCAGCTAAAATCAAAAAAGGGGGAAAGATATCAGAGAAGGTAAGAAATGTGAAGGATCAGAAAGAAGGGAACTGGGTTAAGTCTTGTGCTTTGTTCTAGGAAATTGAGGAAAGAAAAGGCTTGAAATAGAAGGCGTTCATATATTTGTGTAATCTGGCAGACTGCGTTCCTGTGAGGAAACTCTGCAAAAGAAAATACCCCAAAAGATCCACAGAAGGTGTTCCCAGTCTTATCAGTGCTATTAGCAGCTCAAGAGCAGGGACTGCACACGGGAGAGGCTGAACCTGGCGGACGCTGCCTAAGGCAGAGATAGGGACATGCTGCTGATTCGTCTTCACCGATCAGAGGTATGAGGAAAAAAAGGAGAATGTTGCGGAAGGGGCTATGTCTTTAATTTAAGCTATTCACTGTTCCTGAGGGAGGAGTCGAGACGGAGCTCTATCATTGGTATGCTGCCATGGAGGCACCAGGAAAAAACATTCCAGAGAGTCAAACAAAGAGACCTTAGAAACTTAATAAAAAACAATGTAAAGAATAACCCTAGTGAAGAACAATTCACATATAAAGAAGGGGGTCATGGGCAATTGCTTAAAAATTATAAGGATGAAAATATAATAAATGAAAAATAAAAAATAAAATATAAAAATAAATATAAATATATAAAATAAAAATAATTGAAAATGAAAACTAAAAATGAAAAAAATTAATAAATAAAAAATAGAAGTAAAAAAATTTAAAAAAAGAAGAAAAAGAAGCAAAAATTAAAAAAAATAAACTTGAAAAATAAAAAATAAAATAAATAAAAATAAAAAATAAGATAAATAATTAAATAAAATGCTAATAAAAAAAAAATGTTTCATATTTTTTCTGTTTTTGTTTTTTCATTTTTTTATTTTTTTTGTTTTTATTTATTTTTTTCTATTCTTATTTAAAGTAGAAAAAATACCAAAAGGCATATAAAAAAAAGAAACAAAAAAAAAAAGATGAAAACGACGGAAAAATGAAACTGAAAATGAAAAAATAAAAATAAAAAAACTGAAAATGAGTTCTTGCTTCAGCTGAAAAGGTCTCTAGCCTGAAGAATTTGTTGTTGCTGATGTGAAAGTGTTGAATTACAAAGGGGCTAGTGTAACCTAAGAGTTCCTTTGATACTTTGTTGCTGTTAGGGCTAGGAGCCCTTTTCCCAAATCCCCTTTCCCTTCTATCTTTGCAAAGGAAGATGGGGATCAGCGAAACTGCTATAGTTTCTTCACCTGGGAGATAGAACTTTTGCCAAAGGAGACTTCTCCTATTAAAGCCAGGAGATGCTACCTGGAGGGGGTAACCCCTAGTTCACAGAGACACCCTGCTAAAGGACACTTTGTGAAGATTTTTGTGGCTATGTGCCACCACTGTTGCAAAGAAAAGTACTGAGAAAGAACACTTTAGGAGGATACTTTGTTTAACCTGTTCTGGACCGGAAGGATTTGCCCCCTAAATGACCAGGCCATTTTTTGCGATTCGGCACTGCGTCACTCCACTCACTCTCACTGCGGCCGAGGATGTTTACACTGCTGCAGGTCCTGCTAGGCTGTCAGCAATAGGTATGGGCACCGCTGCTGAATCGGGGGACAGAACCGGGGACAGACTTGGTCCAGGGACAGTGTCCTCAGCACAGGGACTGTCCCCGGATACCAGGTATGTCTGGTCACCCTAGTTTAAAATCCAACTGCAGAGCCTTGTAATTCTCTATCAAATGGATAACGCCGCTCTGGAAAAACTAAGGGCTCAAGACTAGAAGTGCATCAAAAACTGCAACGCAGTCATGGGATGAAATAGCATTTTGTGCCTATAGTATCAGTCCTGGAATGGTGTATCAAGTGGGCTGGATGACACTGGACATCATTCAGCTTAATATGATGACATTTAGGGGTGTAAAAAAAATACTCTGAGGGACAGACGGGATGAAGGTGAGTATTTTTTGCTTTTTTATTGCAAGGCAACATTCTTTTTTTTTAAGAAAAAAAAAAGAAGATCATGGAGTTCTACTTCAAATAGTTAAAAAGTGCCATATTCACGCTAATGTATAAAAGCATACAGTACATTCTGATAGATAGTTCTAATATGTATTCCTGTCCGTGTTGTATTAATGATTTTGTGCCACTAGATGGCAGGCTAGCTATAGTTTGGAAAATGGACTTTGCTTGGAGTTGATTGCAGAACCACACTACAAGGCATCTGGTCATGAGAGATGACATCTCACTCACTCTAACATGTCCAGAGGAAGCTGGAAGAAGGCAGCTGTCCTGGAGACTTGTGAGTAGTGACCAGTGTTCCCTTTAAGGTGCGCGCGTGCGCGGACGCGCAGTGGAAATTACGTCCCGCGCAAGCACCTAGTTAGACGGCGCAGCCGCAGACGGAGCGGCCAGGGAGCAGAGCGTGCACCCCGAGAGCACGCCCATCGTGTGACAATAGCGAATGAAAATTCGCTATTGTCATACGGGTCCTCCTCCTGGCCAATCAGGGAGCGGGTCCTCCCGCTTCCTGATTGGCCGAAAGGCCAACTTCATGCCATTGGCCGAGGAGGAGGCGCCGGGACTCGGGAGGATGGAGACGCGGGAAGCTGGAAGCCGGGGACTGAAGACAGAGTGCCGTGACCGTCCGTGAGGTAAGTGCACGGGGTCGCGGGGGGGCATTGCTGTGGCACTCTGCAATTTATTGGGGGCATTGCTGTGGCACTCTGCAATGTATTGGGGGCAATGCTGTGGCACTCTGCATTTTATTGGGGGCATTGCTGTGGCACTCTGCAATGTATTGGGGGCATTGCTGTGGCACTCTGCAGTTTATTGGGGGCATTGCTGTGGCACTCTGCAGTTTATTGGGGGCATTGCTGTGGCACTCTGCAATTTATTGGGGGCATTGCTGTGGCACTCTGCAGTTTATTGGGGGCATTGCTGTGGCACTCTGCAATGTATTGGGGGCAATGCTGTGGCACTCTGCAATTTATTGGGGGCATTGCTGTGGCACTCTGCAGTTTATTGGGGGCAATGCTGTGGCACTCTGCAGTTTATTGGGGGCATTGCTGTGGCACTCTGCAATTTATTGGGGGCATTGCTGTGGCACTCTGCAGTTTATTGGGGGCAATGCTGTGGCACTCTGCATTTTATTGGGGGCAATGCTGTGGCACTCTGCATTTTATTGGGGGCATTGCTGTGGCACTCTGCAATTTATTGGGGGCAATGCTGTGGCACTCTGCAATTTATTGGGGGCATTGCTGTGGCACTCTGCAATTTATTGGGGGCATTGCTGTGGCACTCTGCATTTTATTGGGGGCATTGCTGTGGCACTCTGCAATTTATTGGGGGCATTGCTGTGGCACTCTGCAGTTTATTGGGGGCATTGCTGTGGCACTCTGCATTTTATTGGGGGCATTGCTGTGACACTCTGCAATTTATTGGGGGCATTGCTGTGGCACTCTGCAGTTTATTGGGGGCATTGCTGTGGCACTCTGCAGTTTATTGGGGGCATTGCTGTGACACTCTGCAATTTATTGGGGGCATTGCTGTGGCACTCTGCAATTTATTGGGGGCATTGCTGTGGCACTCTGCAGTTTATTGGGGGCATTGCTGTGGCACTCTGCAATGTATTGGGGGCATTGCTGTGGCACTCTGCAATGTATTGGGGGCATTGCTGTGGCACTCTGCAGTTTATTGGGGGCATTGCTGTGACACTCTGCAATTTATTGGGGGCATTGCTGTGACACTCTGCAATTTATTGGGGGCATTGCTGTGACACTCTGCAATTTATTGGGGGCATTGCTGTGACACTCTGCAATTTATTGGGGGCATTGCTGTGGCACTCTGCAGTTTATTGGGGGCATTGCTGTGGCACTCTGCAGTTGATTGGGGCAAGCTGGTCACTCTGCATTGACGTCCCCCCCCCCCCCCCCCATTGCTCAATCTAAAGGTTTGCGCTCAGAAATTTTTTTATTTGCTCAGCACAGTAAAAAATTAGAGGGAACATTGGTAGTGACCTTAAAGAGGTTGTAAACCCTCTCTTGGAACTTGTACCTATAGGTAAGCCTTTAATAAGGCTTGCCTATAGGTACTGTAAATATCTCCTAAACTTGCACCGTTTAGGAGATATTTACTTTTAATGCAGCCGATGATGTCATCGCCCTGTGCCGTGAACGGCAGCTTCCGCGCGCATGCGCAGGGGTGATGTAATCGAGCGAACCAGGAAGCTGGACGGCCGAACTTGTCGGACGTCCTGTCGCTGAGCGGGCGGCACTGCGGGGGCTTCGTTCTAAGGTAAGTATTTCATAATGAGCTAGTATGCGATGCATACTAGCTCATTAAGCCTTTGTCTTACAGGGTTATTTATTTTTAATTTTTTGGGGGAGGGTTTACTTCCTCTTTAAACCAGGGGTGTCCAAACTTTTTTCAAAGAGGGCCAGACTTGATGAAGTGAACATGTGTGAGGGCCGACCATTTTACCTGACATTAGAGCAGACCGGGGTCCCCCAGGCCAGGCCAGGTTGACTTCAAGACAGTTCTCTTATTACTTTGCCTACCTTAGGCTGTTGTCTTGAGTCATCCAGTCCAGCCTCTCTCTCCAGTCTCCAAGAATTTATTCCTCCAGAGTCCAAAGTGCACAGTCGACTAATGAGTCCATTCCTCAGTCTCAGTTCCTCCCCCAGCCAGGGCCCGAGATCACACCGCACTCTCGCCGCCACCACTTCACTTGTGAGCGGCGCCGGCCAGATAGAGCCGAGCAGGTGGCGGAGCGGGACTCGGCGGGACTCGGGAGCGGCCAAGCCGAGCTGCCGAGGGAAGCCAGAGGCGGCGAGGCCCTATCCCCGAGCCATCGCATCGGCATCGGGCCGGGATGTGACGAGTCTCAGAAAGACATTGAGAAAAGTCAGCGGTGTCCCTGGGGTCATATAAAACTGAAGCACGGGTTGCAACTGGCCCGCGGGCCAGACTTTGGACATGACTGCCCTAAACTGACTCCTGTGACTGGATAGTAGTATACTGGAAGCTGCCCTGGGCAGTGGTGCATTGGCAAAAGGGAACCAAATGCCAACACAAAGACTTGTCCCATGATGTTTAGCTGTGTGATCTTAGACTGTACAACACTAGCTACTACTTCTAGAGCAGATTGTCCTCTAATTACTACCTACTGAGCATTTTGGAGTATCCCATGCCCCAGTTCCCTTCTTCTGTTGAAATTCATGAGCAATAAAACTTATAAGGACACCACATAGACTGTTTTTTGGAGTCAGTGTGAATGGACTATTGCTTGTGGGGATGGGCAGCCTGTGTACTTGTCAGGGGAAAAACAGTTAAAGTGGAGCTCCACCCAAAAGGGAAAGTTCTACTTGTTCTCACCCTCCCCTCTCCACTGCCGCATTTGTCACTTTTTTGGGGGGGAGCAGATACCTGACAGGTACCCAGTCTCACTTATGGGTAAGATCGCCATGGCCACATCCAAGTATTTCTGGCCCTTCCTCCTTTCCCCCGCTACCTTCTGGGACACTGTGTGACTTGCGCAAACTCAGTAGGAAACTAGGTCCCCCTTAGTGAAAATGCTGGCACCTGCACCCGAAGCCGATTGACAAATCAGCTTGGGGTGCGGACATTGCTGGATCCTTGGATAGGTAAGTGTCCTTATAATAAAAGTCAGCAGCTATAGTATTTGTAGCTGCTGATTTTTTTTTTGCCCAGAATGGAGCTCCTCTTAAATATGAGCAGCCCCGTCAGGGGTAGCACTACACCCCTGCTATATGGTATGTTTATTGCGTTACTTTAACAGACAATTGCGCGGTCATACGAGACTGTACCCAAACTAAATTTACGTCCTTTTTTTCCCCACAAATAGAGCTTTCTTTTGGTGGTATTTAATCAACTGTGCAATTTTTATTTTTTGCTCTATAAACAAAAAAAGAGCGACAATTTTGAAAAAAATATATATTTTTCACATTCTGCTATATAACATTCTCAAAAAAAAAATGTAAAAATCTAAATTTTTTAACATTTTAGGCCAATTTGTTTTCTGCTACATATTTTTGGTAAATAAAATCACAATAAGCGTATTTTGATTTGTTTGCGCAAAAGTTATTGCGTCTACTAACTACGGGAAAGATTTATGTAATTTTTATTTTTTATTTTTTTTTACTAGTAATGGCGGCGATCTGCAATTTTTTTGCAGTACTGTGACATTGCAGCGGACAGATCGGACCTCTGACTGACATTTTTGACACTTTTGGGGGTACCAGTGACGTTACTGCAGTAATCAGTGCTAAAAATATGCACTGTTACTGTAATAATGACACTGGCAGGGAAGGGGTTAACCCTGTTGGTGATCAAGGGATTAGATGTAAGCCTAGGGGAGTGATTCTAACTGTTGGGGGGCGTGGCTTCTGAGATGACCATAGAGACATGTGATCCTATATAGGAGGATTACATGGTCTCTGTGATCATCCCAGGTAGGACGGACGGCTGTGTTTACATCAGCCGACCGTCCTTCTCTCTCAGCAGGGAGAGATCGTGGGTGTCAGGCGGCAATCGGAACCGCCTGACACATGCGCTGGCTTCCCCGCTAATGACGCGCGCTCACCCCCTAGACTGACAAGAGCAAGCGCCGTACATGTACGGCAATTTGCCCAGGAGAGGCTGTCTGCCTCAGTATATCTGCGGCGGGCGGCCGTCTAGCAGTTAAGGCAAAGAACATATTTCTTATTTTATTTTTTATATAGTAAGTAAGTAGGTCAGGGGCAGGACTCAGGAGGGCAAGAAAATAGAATGCACACATGAAATTGACTCATTTACTGGCAGGAGAAAAATGCCTATTTTTTTACTGGCTGCCAGTAAAAATACTGGTTGAAAGATCTTGTGTAAATTTGAAGGGGAATGATGGCAGTAGATAAACAGGTACAACTTATGTGGGAAAAATTTGCTTCATCTCTGTGTATCACTTCATTGGGTATAAGTAAGGGTTTACAATCACTTTAAAGTGGTTTTTATAGCTGCTGACTTTTATTTTTTTTATAGATGCCTGGAGTTCCTCTTTAATCATATTTCCTCATATCGCTACTTGACCTTGTATAGTTTAGTTTCCTCTCCAATCATATAAAGATAGCTTTACCCATGACCTACTTTCAGCTCTGTGTGCGGTCCACCAATGATGTGCAGTTCCTTAAAATATATAATCTCTGAGTTCCTTTACCAGAATGCAGAAAAAAGTATTTAAAGTGGTATTAAACCCAAAACCAAAAATGTAATATATTGCAGCTTACCAATCATTAGATGTGATGACTGCACAGCAGACAGCAGAATTGTCAGTCTGGATTTTAGAAAATTGTTACAGCGAGTCAGGGCTCGAGTCCTGTAGGAACACATGGCAACGGCGTTCCTGTACTTTTTCCACAGGAGGAACGCTGTTCCCATTAGGAGCTGTGCCCTGCAGGACTGGCCTTTGTCCTCTCCACCCTCGGTTCTCCTCCTCCTCCTCCAGTAGCTGCTGTAACAAAGTCCCGCCTCCTAGACCGGCTCCAGTGATAGGCGGAACACTGATCCAATGCTGGCAAATTGAAGTCTAGGAGGCGGGACTCCATAGTTCTTCACGGCCTCACACAGCCACTGCATCACTCTTCCTGGCTATCTGCTCTCTGTCCTTCTTGCTACATGTCCTACTCATTGCCATTCCATACTATTTTTAATCAAATGTATTTTATTTAACTATATCTGCCCCCAGGTGGATTGTCATAATGAGCTAGTATTAGCACATTATGGCAGACTTAACCATCCAGCGCTGTGATGTCACTGTTACAGCTGCTGATGAAGGAGGAGGAGGACAGAGGGAGAAGACGAGGAGAAGCTCTTTGAGGCAATAACATGTTCGCAGCCTCTGACCATCTCCTGTACAATGTCCGCAGCCTCTGACCACCTCCTGTACAATGTTCGCAGCCTCTGACCACCTCCTGTATCATGCCCGCAGCCTCTGACCACCTCCTGTACAATGTCCGCAGGCTCTGACCACCTCCTGTACAATGTCCACAGCCTCTGACCACCTCCTGTACAATGTCCACAGCCTCTGACCACCTCCTGTACAATGTCCACATCCTCTGACCACCTTCTGTATCATGTCCACATCCTCTGACCACCTCCTGTATCATGTCCACAGCCTCTGACCACCTCCTGTACAATGTTCGCAGCCTCTGACCACCTCCTGTATCATGTCCGCAGCCTCTGACCACCTCCTGTATCATGTCCACAGCCTCTGGCCACCTCCTGTATCATGTCCACATCCTCTGACCACCTCCTGTATCATGTCCACAGCCTCTGACCACCTCCTATACAATGTCCGCAGCCTCTGACCAACTCCTGTACCTTGTCCACAGCCTCTGACCACCTCCTGTATCATGTCCACAGCCTCTGACCACCTCCTGTACCATGTCCGCAGCCTCTGACCACCTCCTGTATCATGTCCACAGCCTCTAACCACCTCCTGTACAATGTCCGCAGCCTCTGACCACCTCCTGTACAATGTCCACAGCCTCTGACCATCTCCTGTACAATGTCCGCAGCCTCTGACCACCTCCTGTATCATGTCCACAGCCTCTGACCACCTCCTGTAAAATGTTCACAGCTTCTGACCACCTCCTGTACCATATCTGCAGCCTCTGACCACCTCCTGTACCATGTCCACAGCCTCTGACCACCTCCTTTATCATGTCCGCAGCCTCTAACCACCTCCTGTACAATGTCCGCAGCCTCTGACCACCTCCTGTACCATGTCTGCAGCCTCTGACCACCTTCTGTACAATGTCCACAGCCTCTGACCACCTCCTGTACCATGTCCACAGCCTTTGACCACCTCCTGTATCATGTCTGCAGCCTCTGACCACCTCCTGTATCATGGTCGCAGCCTCTGACCACCTCCTGTACAGTGTCCACAGCCTCTGAACACCTCCTGTACCATGTCCGCAGCCTCTGACCACCTTCTGTATCATGTCCGCAGCCTCTGACCACCTTCTGTATCATGTCCGCAGCCTCTTACCACCTCCTGTACAATGTCCGCAGCCTCTGACCAACGCCTGTACCTTGTCCACAGCCTCTAACCACCTCCTGTATCATGTCCACAGCCTCTGACCACCTCCTGTACCATGTCCGCAGCTTCTGACCACCTCCTGTACCATGTCTGCAGCCTCTGACCACCTCCTGTACCATTTCCGCAGCCTCTGACCACCTCCTTTATCACGTTCACAGCCTCTGACCACCTCCTGTATCATGTCCACAGCCTCTGACCACCTCCTGTACCATGTCCGCAGCCTCTGACCACCTCCTGTATCATGTCCACAGCCTCTAACCACCTCCTGTACAATGTCCGCAGCCTCTGACCACCTCCTGTACAATGTCCACAGCCTCTGACCATCTCCTGTACAATGTCCGCAGCCTCTGACCACCTCCTGTATCATGTCCACAGCCTCTGACCACCTCCTGTAAAATGTTCACAGCTTCTGACCACCTCCTGTATCATGTTCACAGCCTCTGACCACCTCCTGTATCATGTCCACAGCCTCTGACCACCTCCTGTATCATGTCCACAGCCTCTGACCACGTCCTGTACCATGTCCGCAGGTTCTGACCACCTCCTGTACCATATCTGCAGCCTCTGACCACCTCCTGTACCATGTCCACAGCCTCTGACCACCTCCTTTATCATGTCCGCAGCCTCTAACCACCTCCTGTACAATGTCCGCAGCCTCTGACCACCTCCTGTACCATGTCTGCAGCCTCTGACCACCTTCTGTACAATGTCCACAGCCTCTGACCACCTCCTGTACCATGTCCACAGCCTTTGACCACCTCCTGTATCATGTCTGCAGCCTCTGACCACCTCCTGTATCATGGTCGCAGCCTCTGACCACCTCCTGTACAGTGTCCACAGCCTCTGAACACCTCCTGTACCATGTCCGCAGCCTCTGACCACCTTCTGTATCATGTCCGCAGCCTCTGACCACCTTCTGTATCATGTCCGCAGCCTCTTACCACCTCCTGTACAATGTCCGCAGCCTCTGACCAACGCCTGTACCTTGTCCACAGCCTCTAACCACCTCCTGTATCATGTCCACAGCCTCTGACCACCTCCTGTACCATGTCCGCAGCTTCTGACCACCTCCTGTACCATGTCTGCAGCCTCTGACCACCTCCTGTACCATTTCCGCAGCCTCTGACCACCTCCTTTATCACGTTCACAGCCTCTGACCACCTTGTGTATCATGTCTGCAGCCTCTGACCAACTCCTGTACAATGTTCGCAGCCTCTGACCACCTCCTGTACCATGTCCGCAGCCTTTGACCACCTCCTGTATCATGTCCGCAGTCTCTGACCACCTCCTGTATCATGTTCGCAGCCTCTGACCATCTCCTGTACCATGTTCGCAGCCTCTGAAAAAAAAAAAAATCCTAATAAGCGTATATTGATTGGTTTGCGCAAAAGTTATAGCTGCTACAAACTATGGTATATTTTAATTTATTTATTTTACTAGTAATTGCGGCGTTCAGCGACTTAAAGCGGGACTGCGATATTGCGACGGACAAATGGGACAACTAACTGACACTTTTCGGGGACCAGTGACAATAATACAGTGATCATTGCTAAAAAATATGCACTGTCACTGTACTAATGACACTGGCAGGGAAGGGGTTAACATCAGGGGAGATCAAAGGGTTATCTGTGTTGCCTGGGAGTGCTTTCTAACTGTGGTTGGGGGGGGGAGGAGGTGCTTTGACTGGGGGAATGTAAAGACACACAGGATCAGCACATTCATCTCTCACAGAACGGTGGTCTGCCTTTCTCCTGAATAATCAGCGGATCCCGGTAAACATTGTGTCTGCCAGACCCACTGATTGGCTCCCGCTGTGACCAATTACAGCGGAAGCAGGTCGCCGCTGGTGCATGCGCGTACCTGAGAGCCGGACTGGTACGTGGTACTAGGTACATGATCTGGCACAGAGTGGCTGCTGTGCCGCAGTATATCTGCGTTAGGAGGTCGCTAAGCAGCCAAACTCTAACTAATGCCTTATAATCAGTTATAGCAAACATTTTTTTTTTCCTTTTACGATAAAAGTTTTACATGCATAAATGAAAACTGATCACTTTAAGCACCCAGTCAGTGGTAAATGGTTTGTCTCATCCCTGTAAACTGCTACATCTGTAGGAGAGCTTGTTCTTTTGAAAAACAATGGACTTAAAATGATTGTAAACGATATAATATAATATATATATTATAATTTTTAATAGGAAAGCAGAGGGACAGGCGGGTACACCAGGGATTTCACACAAAGGAAGCAATACAAAGAGAACGGGAGAATTTTCCATACATGTACATGATACAGAAGACACATATCAGGAATATGAAATGTTGGGGTAACAAACACTTTCATGGCATGACAGAGTTAAGTGGTTTGCCTCATCCATGTAAACTGATACATTCTGCTTGTGTGTTTGAAAAACAGCCGACTTGCTGGCTGGATCACCAGATGAAACAGAAGAAAGAAAGCCTAAAAAAAAAAAAGAATGCAGCCAAGAATTAGTAAGGTGCAATATAATACGTTTGCTTTTGGGTTTATTACTGCTTTAACCTCCCTGGGGGTAATCCCGAGTGTGGCTCGGGGTTCATTTTTTAGTACCAAAAGCAGTATCCCCGAGTCACACTCGGGGGTTACCCTGTAGTTAAACTTACCTTATCCCTACGATCCCCCGATGTCTTCCCGCTGTGTCCTCCGGCTGATGCCAACATTCGTCTTCCGGGTTCCCTTCCCTGCGACGCAGGGGGGCGGAGCCGGGCGGGAAATTAAAAAAAAGTACACAAAACATGACATTATGCATTGTGATCTGTTAGGATTATATTACTGTATCAAACTATTTCACCTCAGTTTTGTCCCTAGTGCTTTGTCCAGTGCCCTGCCTGCACTTTTACTGTTTTATTCCTTTTTTTTTTATTAATAAGTTTTTATTAATTAATTTAATAATTTAATTTATTAATTAGTTAATTTATTTATAATTTTTTTTTTTCACTTTTACTGTTTTTTTCCTAAGAATTACAGGCCTACAATATAAAACAACAGATTTCCATGCAAAACAATGTACCGCTTTGACATTCAAAAATACTGATTACTGACATAATTCAGACCGCCAGGGAGGTTAATTTTAAATTTTAACCACTTTACGACCGCTCACATTGCTGCTACTGCCGCAATGTGGCTCGTTATCGTCCAGCGACGTAGACCTACGTCGCTGGACTCCTCCCCTTGTGGGCGGCGCGCGTGCGCCGCCGGAGGCTCGCTCCTGCTGTATTCAGTCACAGCGGGAGTCGGGCCAGGCGAAGAGAGGTGGTGATCACCGCTGCTCTTCCCCGATTGTTGGGGATCGAATGTGGAGATCCGCCCGCTTGTGTAAACAAAGCGGGCGGATCTCCTAAGTGACAGGCAGGGTCAGGTTGCAGGGTTCAGCATAGCTCAACCTGCGATCTGTCCCTGTGTCACCTAGTCCCCTCCCCCCACACACGTCAGTAAGCACCAGGCATATATTAACCCCTTGATCACCAATAAAAATTAACCCCTTCTCTGCCAGTGTCATTTTTACAGTAACAGTGCATATTTATAGCACTGATTACTGTAGTAATGTCACTGGTACCCCCAAAAATGTCAGTCAAGGGTTCGATCTGTCCGCCGCAATGTCGCAGTCCCGCAAAAAATCGCAGATCGCCGCCATTACTAGTTAAAAAAAAAAACAGTAAAAATGACATAAATTTCCCGTAGTTAGTAGCTGCGATAACTTTTGCGCAAACCAATCAAAATACGCTTTTTTCACCATACATATGTAGCAGAAAACAAATTGGCAAAAAAAGTTAAAACATTTTGATTTTTGCATTTTGGGGGGGGGGGGGGAATTTCATATAAAAAAATTTGAAAAATGTTGTTATCTTTTCAAAATTGTCGCTCTTTTTTTGTATATAGCGCAAGAAGTAAAAATCGCACAGGTGATCAAATACCACCAAAAGAAAGCTCTATTTGTGAGATAAAAAAGGACATAAATTTAATTTAGGTACAGCATCGCACGACCGCGCAATTGTCCATTAAAGTAACGCAGTGCTGAATCGCAAAATATGGCTTGGTCAGGAACGGGGTAAAATCTTCCGGTCTTAAAGCGGTTAAAAATACGCTCATTGAGAATTTTTTTTGTCAAAGACATGTAGCTAAATGCATTTTTGCCTAAATATATGACAAAAATTGAATATATTGGATATTTTTTAACTGTCAAAGTAGAAAAATATTGTTATTTTTTCAAAATTGTCGCATTTTTTTATTAATATCGCAAAAAATGAAAAGCGCAGAGGTGATCAAATACCACCAAAAGAAAGCTCTGTTTGTGGGAAAAAAAAGACGTAAATTTTATTTGGGTACGGCGTTGCATGACCGCGCAATTGTCAGTTAAAGTCGCACAGTGCCGAATCGCAAAAAGTGGCCTGGACGTAAGACAGCAAAATCCTCCGGTGGTAAAGTGGTTAATGTATGTTCCACAGGTATTACCTTCACATACCCCAGGCTGACGATAAATGTATCCTTGAAGAAGCTGCTGGTTCTAGCACTAGGGTAGGGGTGTTGGACTGCAACACATACCAGAGACTATTAGAAGAAACAGTAATCCCAACACCTAGTACCCAGTGCTAGTGGCCATCATCCCTGATCAATATAGACTAAAAGAATCCCCAGTGGTGTGGGACTATGAATGCCACTAGACACTGTCCCATGTCATGGTTAAAATGTTAAATTTTATTATAGATCAAAACACAAACAGTTGTACAAACAAACAATGGTGAAGAAATCAACATTACATGAAAAGCGGGGCATATAAAAATCGCATGCAATTGACAGACCATGTACCAGACCACATTGAAGACGCTCAGGTGCACATGGTAGCCTTGAACCGGAAAAGAGACCCTACGCGTTTCGGGCGTTAAAACAGCCCTTCCTCAGGGGTCAACCAGAGTTCCAAAAGCACCTACTATGCTTGTAAGGATTGAAAACTTTTTAGTAAATTATATAGGTAATATATATAACTACAATCACCTATACTAGGGTACATTCTCATAATGAGTGACCTACCCTTGACGTCTATGCTAAGGATTGGGATGATCTGTCGTTTAAAAACGGTAATTAAATACCGTGGGGAGGAATGCCCAGGTTCCAATGAGCCAGTTAAGGCAAAATTTAAAAAAGAAAAAGAAATATAGTAGTTGCCCTGGAGGACCAACGGGGCACCACGATGATCGAACAAGTAGCTCAGCAAGGACCACTCCATGGAAGACCTCACTTGTGTAGTACAGGTAATTTGTAATCAACCTAATTAGGTAAAACAAGGGGGGGTAAATGTAAGGACAGCAGTTGATTATAGATGTTCTTATATGTGTACTGTGTTATGCATTTATAGTTACCTGTAAAATTTAGGGAGAGTATGATGACAGAGGGTCATATGTTGTAAAGAAGGAGTAATAATTCCGTATTAGGAGTATCACAACATGTAAGTATCTGTGGAAATGGAGGGATTTTTTTAAAGAAAATCATATCCAACTTATTGGATTGTTAATCAACTGTCTATAAAGGTAGAAGTTGAGAGGTGGGGTGTGTATAGAGGAAAAGAAAATCAAATACACCAAGGTGAGTGTGCAAAGGAAGAGTGCCAGAAATGAGTGAACTATCATTCAATACATGCAGGGAGTAATAGGAATGTCCCAAGATGGAAAAAGTAGCCATAATAAGGAAATGAATGAAAGTGGGGTTTAGGGTGTGGTTAAGATATAGAGTAACCATAAAAAAGAAAAAAGAAAAGAAAACATCTCCACATGCTGTATAGATATGTCTGCCAGTATACTTGAAGTAACATATCATATAGAGTAATAGATACAGATAAAAAGCCAATTTCATTTCAATGTATGGTTATATTGTATGTACATAGGTATATGTTAAGTCAATGTTACAGCATGTAGAGATAGAGTATAGTACCTCAATATTTCATATAAGTGCCAAGTGAAGGATTGTAAAAAAGAAAAAATTGCCAATATATAAGCCGTGAAGATAAAGGCAAGATACACAGAGTGCGGCTCTGTCCCGCTCCCTGCTCCCTCCTCACTGGCTGTGATTGACAGCAGCGGAGGCCAATGGCTCCCACTGTTCTGTCTCAGCCAATGAGGAGAGGGGGACCACAGAGAGCCGAGGCTCCCGTGCACAGCGTTGGATTGGAATTGGGCTCCAGTAAGTATTGGGGGGGCTGTGGGGGGAGAATACTGAAGGTTTTTTACCATCATACATAGAATACATGAAGGTAAAAAAACTTTTAGCCTTTACAACCACTTTAAGGCCTTTTTTTTTGTATGTATTTTCGAGTATTTGCATGCATTGAGGCTTAAATTACTGACCAAAAATGCAGATTTTTCTATTTTGTTCTTACTGAAGAATGCACAGCGCTTGTTTACGCGCCTGTGTGCATAGGCACATTACAATTAATGGGCTGTATTTTAGCTCAAAAAGCTGTACTGAGCATTTTCAAGCCGCAAGATGCTCAAACAGGAGTATCATGTGCAAGAGGCCTAAACAGTTTGCATCAACCCTCTAGCTGCCACTTTTGCTGGATAGCTTGGTCTGTCAAAGGAAATTGAAAAATAACAAACTTACTTGCTTGATAACCAATTAAAAATAAATGAAAAAAGCCTAATAAAGAAAAATAATTCAGCCACCACATCTAAGAATTAGTAATCTGCAATACAATCCATTTTTATTTTTTAGTTTTATTACCGCTATAACTTTTTACATTACTGTAGTTGAGCCTAAACTTTTATTGAGAAGACAAAAGTTGGAAAAATGTAAGCAGCAGGCAAAGGGACAAAAATGGGAAAACCAATTGTACAATTCAAGATCACATTTTCCAGATACAGTTCCAAATAAGCTAGGACTAGTCATTTCACAAATATGAATAATGAGAGAGGCTGTATGTTACATATGACAATGATGACACATCACAGATAGCATTAGAGCTGATTGCGGGTTATGATTTTGTGGTTAGATAGGCACAAGAACACTTACATAAATGTCATGAACTCGTCTGTTTTACTAATTCAGCATAAAAGCAAACTCAATTTTATTTGGCTGCTGTACATTTCCTGCCTTACCAGTGCTTGCACTGCAGAGTTTTAACTTTTAGCTGTATCTTTATCTGCAACTAATATTAAAAAAAAAATGTACTGTATACATGGGGCATATTTATAAAGCAATGAATGTGACATTGGCCAAATATTCAGTGCAAGTTAAAGCATTATTAGGCCTCACGCACACTGGATTTTATCAAAATGTCAGTAGAAAGCTGTAGCTGTAGAAGGAGTTTTTTTTTAGCTTTTTTGCAGTAGCGTTTATCAGCGTTTTTTTTAGCTTTTTTTCAGCTGTAGCATTTTTAACTTTTTTTTTAGCAAAACTATACTCCCAAAAAAGCTTATGGCTCAAAAATGTTGATAAACGCCAAATAGCCGCACACCCGAAGTTCACGGGACACACATTGCATGCCTTGTCCATCTTTGTCACTACTGTTCCTCCCCACCACATATGTCGGAAAATCTCTGCTGTAAAAAGGACAACGAGGACTAAAGGCTGGTACACACGGGCCAAATATTGGCCAGTATGGGCCAGTTCAACAGAAACCGGCCTACATTCGGCCAGTGTGTACAACAGCCTAACCGAAAGAAGCCAGCCTAACATCTGGCTTCTGTTGAGCGGGCATGCTGGAAAACCAGCAGCTGACCGGCATCCAAAGCGCTTGCAGCCAATGGCTGCGAGTGCTGATCAGTGTGTCCTGGTGGTGGGAGGTTCCCCTGTCAAAGCACAATAGCTCAGGGGGAGAGTTCACTGAACTAAAATGGTGTTGGGCTGAATGATAAAGAACTCATAGTATGTATCCCGCATTGCTCTCACTATAACAATAGCGGCTGCAACAGTGTAAAATACAACTGTAAGAGACGGTTCACACTGAGGCGATCCGGCTTGATGGAAGTCTATGCAAGTCGCTCCCAGGTCGCCCCAAAGTAGTACAGGACCCTTTTTCTAAGTCGGAACGACTTGTGTCGCTCCTATTAGAACGGGTCTTGTACTACTCAATGGACCGCGACCTACCGCGACTTGTCAGGCTGACAAGTCGCCTGACAAGTCGCGCTAGTCTGAATGGGCTCTTAAGAAGCATTTGGAAATAAAATGTTACAATGTAACAACATCATTGTTTCATTGTTTTTAGTCTATTTTTGCATTCATGTGCAGATTGAAGGGGTAACCTTTGATCTGCATGTGATGTGTTTAAAAGTCCTGTTCAGGGTTTATACATCTCCCAGGCATCTCTCGTATACCTTTAGGGATCTATGATCCATGATCCAGTTCAGATCTTGGTCCTCTTCCCCAGGCCAATTTAAACTCACCTGAGACAGACAGCAGCTCTCTCTCAGCCTGGGAACACAGACAACGTTTGTCTATGAGAGCGGAAGGTCAGTAAAACTACCAGTTTGTGTCTTTGGAAGCTGACAAGCTGTAGGCTTGCTCAGTCTGTGTTGTTAGGGACTGCATTGTGTGTAGTAAGCACCGGGACACGGCTAGGCTTTTGTTTATTATTATTATTACTGCTTGTTTCCTAAAAAAGCACTGTACAGCACCTGTATATAAACCTGTATATAACACCAATAAACCCCGCACTGTTTGTCACTACCACACTGGATTTGGTATCTGTGCCTGAAAGACTGCTCATCCCAGGGAGCTTTGCACCTGCTACCTGTTCCCAGCTTACTATATATATATATATATATATATATATATATATATATATATATATATATATATATATATATATATATATATATATATATATATATATATATATATATATATATATATATATATATATATATATATATATAATATTTATTTATTTTTTTTTTTTCCTTTTAAACCCCCTATTAACCCTTAATAAACCTGATCTTTCCCCCTTCTCCCCTAACTATTATTTTTCTGCTAATTTTTATTTATTTATATTATTTTAATTAGTAATATTTAAATGTTTTTATTTTGTTTGTTTGATTTTTTTTTTTTGTCACAACGTACAAAAAAAAAAAATGTAATTTCATTTGTAAATGAGTTTGCAATGCTTTGTACTAGAATTGAATGTGAATATAAAAAGGACAAATATAGAATTTGGTGTTCAGTTTTTATTTACAGTAACTTTTTTAAAATGAATGAAAGTAGAAAAAATTATTATATTTTAGGTTTGTTACTTTGTCTATGGATTGCATAAACATTTTTAATATTTTTTGCAAGACACTATGGGCCTAATTCAGTATTAGTTTGGAGTAGAGCTGCTCACTTCTCCAGAAATAACTCCAGCCTA